>NC_142942.1:10233196-10245696 GCF_046866305.1 Octopus bimaculoides | reverse complement strand
CTGTGTGTGTGTGCATGCATGCATACGTGCGTGTGTTTGTGTGCGTGCCTGCGTGCATATTCCAACACCTAGTATTTTTCTTTTACTAAATCTCAGAAGAGATTGTAAACCTTGCAATTAGAAATGGAAGAACCGAACACAAATAACAGAACCAGACGGATCCAATCAGCTATCTTTTGTATAGAACTTTCTCTCTTTTTTGTTTCCCTATCTTACCCCCGAAGTGGCGCCTTTTGCTAAGATTTCATGATAAAGTTCTTATGATGTACAGTCTGAAATAATATCTCTTGATGTATTATTATTATTATTAGGGCAGCGAGCTGGTAGAATAGTTAGGACACCGGACAAAATGCTTAGCAGCATTTCGTCCGTTTTTACGTTCTGCGTTCAAATTCCGTCAAAGTCGAGTTTGAGCTTCATCCTTTTGGGATTAATGAAATAATTACCAGTTGCGCACTGAAAGAGAGAAAGAGGGAGATGGAGAGAACGAACAGACAGACAATGACAATGATAGAAGCAGTGAGAGAAAGAGGAATGGGGGGAGAGAGCGGGAGAGAGAAGGTGGAGAGGAACAAAGAGAAAGGGAGAGGGAGAGAGAGAGAGAGAGAGAATCAACCTTAGTACTGGATGTGGAACCGAAATGAATATCGCAAGACGTTCTGTCAGACAATTACATCATAGAGGATATGTTTAACCATTCAAAAACACACAAAAACTTTCAGCTTTACTTAAATGTTTATTTGTCACCAAAGAAAAGCGCAGTCGACGAAAGGAAAAACCAACAGCGCTGGTAGAGAACTACTTCAAATACAGTTGCTGTATGCGTGACTGCCAGTCCCATGTGGGCCTCTACTGTCACAGCACACGCTCGCTGCACCATCAGCAGCAGACAGAATTTCTTCAGGCGCAGATCCATGGTCGCTCGAGATCGATGGATGCCTACTAAGCGTCAAAATTTTCGTTGCAAGAAACAATATATGTTTAAATGAACTTAACAGTTTTTTGAATGGTTAATATATATTTTCTACGCTGTTTTATTTTCAACACAATCTCAGACCAAGTCACTTGCCAGTCAATACATCTCCGAAGTTCTATGAGATGCTCAAACGATTCTGCTAGTTTATCGTCTAACACAGCCAATTCACATATTAAGAAAATATTACCGAACCCTACTCACCTTAAACTAGAACAATAAGAAACTAGAAACCCTCATCATAACTTCAAACGCCAGGAGTCATCATCCTCGACGATGCCTCGTAGCGAACGCACATCAGTATAACAAAGGCTTAAGGCAGCGAGTTGGCAGAATCGTTTGCTTAGCGGTATTTCGTCTGCCGCTACGTTCTGAGTTCAAGTTCCGCCGAGGTCGACTTAGCCTTTCATCCTTTCTGGGTCGATTAAATAAGTACCAGTTACGCACTGGGGTCGATGTAATCGACTTAATCTGTCTGTCCTTGTTTGTCCCCTCTATGTTTAGCCCCTTGTGGGCAATAAAGAAATAAGAATCGTTAGCACGCCGGGCAAAATGCTTAACAGTATTTCATTCGATTTTACGAGGTGGTATCAAAAAGTTCCCGGACTAACTCTGTAGCGCGGGAACAGATGGCACCACATGGTTGTGTGCGAACCAAGAGTTAGCTGTGACCTTCACGAGGCAGTGCGTCGAGTGACATCGCTGTGTTTACTTCGCAAGTTGTGAAATTTGTGTTTTTGTGATCAGGTGTATACTGTAGTCTGCGATTTTGTCATAGACAGGAAGTAAAAGCCAACGTGAAATTTTGCGGTATACTCGAGAAGTCTGTTACAGAGACATTGAGTATGCTTGAGCAAGCTTACGGTGACGAGGCAACGGGTCGTACGCAATGTTTCGAGTGGCACGGGCGTACGACAGAGCCGCAGCTCAATCAAGAGCTTGCTCATCGTTTTTTCGACATCCGTGGTATTGTGCATCGAGAATTCCGCCCCACCGGACCAGACCATCAATTGCGAGTTCTACTGTGACGTTTTGAGGAGTTTGAGGAGTGACATTCAGCGAAAGCGACCTGGTCCGTGGAGGGCCAAGAACTGGATTCTTCACGGCGACAATGAACCCAGTTACTGAGCTCTCCTCACTCGTGAGTTTCTCGCCAAAAAACAACATGGTATCGCTTTAGCACCTGCCCTATTCGCCAGATTTAGCACCTGTGGACTTGCGTCTCTTCTCCCAGATGAAAATGCTGCTCAAAGGTCTACATTTTAACATCGTTGTCGAGATCAAGAGCGAATCGCAGAAGGTCCTCGCCTCGCTAACGGAAAACACCTTCCAGTCCGGATTCCAAACGCTGAGACCAGTGTAGTGCTGCGCAAGGTGACTATTTCGAAGGAGACTATGTTAAAACTTAGGTAAATAAGTTATTTTTTTATTACACATAACTATAGTCGGGGAACTTTTTCATACCACCTCGTACGTTCTGAGTTTAAATTCCGTTGAGGTCGGTTGCCTCTCGTCCTTTCGGGATCGATAAAATAAATACCAGTTGAGTAATAGACTTATCCTCTTCCTCGAAGTTGCTGGCTTTGTACCAAAATTTGAAACCAATATAACAAAGGCTGCCTCAGAAAGACATAAATCCCACAATTCCTTCTTATTTTCAACCAGTTGATATTTCTTTCAGGTCATGTAGTTGCTCAGGAATCATGAAGTGATGGAGGGAGGTCTGCATCATCATCTGGTTCTTAATCTTGTAAGTTCATGTACTATGCACCAACGTTTTTTCAGGACAGATGAGTTTCCATAGATTTCTGTGTGCCATGTACAAGACTCTATGGAAGCTCATCTGTTATTTTCATACTCTGAATATCTTGAAATTGCTTCACGAAATTTTTATTATGAAATTGCTTAGAGTAAAATTACTCAGAGTAAATGAGCGGCTTATTTAGGGTGCTTATTTACTCTTAGCAGTTTTAAAGAACCTATTGCTATTATCTGGCAGATATTTTGATGTGAAAATATCGTCAAAATGTCGTTTCAGTAGCCTTGGATACAATACGCTGTTGGTTTGCTATTTGCAAATTCTTGAAAACAACCGAGCGGATTTTTTTGGTTTGTTTTTGCTTGTTTTTATTTTAGTTATTTTTATTTATTTATTCATTTATCAATTTATTTTGCAAATTAATTCGGCCAATAAAGCAATTTGTTCCTGGAACCTTTAATTTTTTGACAGCTTTTCACAAAATCAGTATTTTCTCCTTGGCGTATTAGATTTAATTCGATTAACTTGTTGATCGATTTGAACATTTCACTTAAATAATGTTCCAAAACAACTTTGCTTCTTTTATTCCGCCATTTATCAATTGGTCAACAATTAATTTTGCTTTTGTTGTGTGTGTGTGTATGTATGTGTGTGTGTGTATGTGTGTGTGTGTGTGTGTGTGTGTGTGTGTGTGCACGCGCGCGTGTGTTTGGTCCATTTATTGATGACGAGAGCTGTAAAAAAAAAAAAGCTGATTAGTGTCTCCTACAGCGTAATTACTCAATCAAAGCTATTGCTCCGTTGCTTCCGTGTGTAGCAACAAATTCTTAAATTCCTCATCAGAACAAAATTACTTTAAAATTTCAGTCATTAAAATCATTAGCTTTGATAAAATTAATTACTGATACTGCAACAGCAAAGCTGTTCAGCGTGTTACCCCCAGAAGTGTTTTGACTCCAGATGCTGCCCATAAAGATTACAGTGTACGCGTAAAATACGTTTACAATTCCTTTCAATTTTGTTATAAATCCTTTTACATTGCAACTCATTGCACCAAACGATCTAGACTAATTTTAATCAAATTCTTCGACGGAATGTACCTATCCTCAAAGTAATGTGTTACGTCATTGAAAATGAACGATCCAATAGTGCTGGTGTGTTTATGTCCCCATAAATTAGCGGTGCTGAAAAAAAGACCGATAGAATAAGTACCAGCCTTTAAGAAAATGATAGGTACTAGGGTCGATTCAAATGACTGAAACAAATTAAAGATATAATCCAGGATGGTGAAGGAATGGCGAAAACTCAGACGGGTCGGGCAAGATATGCTGGAGTGTGTGTTCTGGCTGTTTGTATTCTGGTAGAAAACCTGCGATGGCACTGGTATCAAACTGTATTGGCCTTTCCTTTAGATAAACATTGATGGCAACGAGCTCAGAAAGTCCGGGATGTTTGTCACTGAGGTGATCTAATGAGATTGAAACACCGGTGTTTGACGATCCGCTAACGGCTTTCTGAGTGAACTCTGTGTTTTTTCTCTTTTTTTTTTCATGCACAAGTCTCTCTGAAACAAGATATTACAGTTGGTACTCTTCTACGTTTATATATGCATCATGAATACTACACGCATCGTTATTTAATCCAATGTAGTTTGAAGAGCGTAAATTAATTAAATATGTTTTCCTATTCGTTTACTTCATAAAATTTGCCAGTTAATTTCCTTTTCATGTTGTATTTTAACAAATTATCTGAAAAACCTCACCACTTCTCTCTCTCACTCACTCTTTACTCCCTCTTTCACTTTCCACAATGCAGATTTAACTTTAGTTGAGTATTCGCTAGCAATAAAAATTTCTCTCTAAAATTATATCCCAGTTTTTTGATTAACGATAAACGCACCAATGTTTTTATCATGTTTGATTACGTGAGTGCTCTGCACTTGGTTATGCTTGTAAAAACGAGATAGCATGTTCAGGTACGTTGAAGCCAATATCATTCGATAAATATATAAATAGTTTAAGCTACTTGCAAATCGATTCAGAATAGGCTAAATGCAAAGAAAAGTAAGGCAGAGATAATACGTGTAAAGAATGGAGAGAGAGAGTCAGAGGATGAAAACGAGACGTAGTTGTTTGAGAGAATAAGAGGATAGTGATAAACGATGATAAATAATCATGAAAATTCTTCTTTAATTCGCAAACTGTCCAGATTGGTCCATTTTCAACAGGTGGGTGGTTGTACTAACTAGTTCCCTTAAGCATCCTTAAATAACTACTTGCATCGCTTCCAATGTGGGCAGATGAGTTCAAGAGTACTTACCGAACCATTAACATGGTTCCTGGATTCCTTGAAATTAAGCAAATTCGAAAACGAAACATTGAACATGTAATCTCGAAGCGCATATGTTAGCGATATGATTGTTAGTGTTGTTGCGTTCCAGTTCAAGTGCATTTAAAGGCATTCTAACCGTGACCATCATGTCCTTCTAGTCCAGCGCCAGTGTATCTATGACTACATTATTTAATCTCCAAAGTAGTCTACGGGCTTTTTTTTTTGTTTTTTATTAGCAAGGTATGAAAACAAGCTATGCTGGATCATAGACATAGCATGCCCAGCTGACAACAAGGTATGCGGTAAGGAAGAAAGAAAAGCCGAGAGATATAACAGGTTAGCTTGGGAAGTTAAGCAGTTGTGGTCGATGAAAAAGGTAGCAGTAGTACCAATAATTGTCAGAGCAAAAATCTCGAGAAGTACGTGGAACAAATAGGGGCTGCAATAAGGGTGGAGCCCTTGCAGAAAACAGCACTGCTTGGAACCGCTCGAATACTCCGGAAGGTGCTCGAAAAATAAGAGGTGTTACCTTAGTTCACTGGTAGTGAACAGCTGACACTGCAGTACATCTCCAGCATTAGAAGCTGTGCAAAGGCAATAATAATAATAATAATAATAATAATAATAATAATAATAATAATAATAATAATAATAATAATACTTTATTTATTTATCACTATGAGTAAAAATATCGTTGGGGATGGTACGGTACACTACAATGTGTGATTACATAAAGAAGCGTATAAAAAGTAGAAAAACGGTGATAAAATAAATTCTAACGGAGATTAGTTCCAAAAGTGGGAGACTTCCCAGGGCTGCTCGTAAAACCCCCACAAAATCACGCTTACCCTGACCATTAGGGCAAGTGCCCTCTCCACATCATTTTCTTTAAATATATAGGCGTATGCTTAGAGTAGGTCCATTCAGTCGACCATTCTTGTCACATTCGCCCACCTTTCAAGAAAATTGCTTTGCAAGTAAAACTTGAAGAAGGAGGCGGGATGATCTTCACAATAGACTCAGCTGATAACCGGATCTGTCCAACACACGACAAACAGATGTTCGATATAAACTCACAAGCCAACAACAATAGTAATAATAACAACGACACAAGATATGTTTTGCGAAGTGTATGTCTTTAATATTAATCACGTAACATAAGTTCCATTTTTTTTTTCTTTTTTGAATCTTAATAAAGGATGTGATCATTAATAAATTATTTAGTAGAATAAATATCTCGCTGTTATTGATCACCTTATAATAAAGGATGTGATCGAAATTTATGTCATTAATTATTTTGCTATTATTCAGCATCTATATTTGTTTTGTCTGTTATGTTATAATCGTTAATATATTCTCTAGAACATCCTTTGTTCTTTTTATGTTTTGTTCTTCCTGATCGTTGTTTTACAGATCTTTTCCTCTCTTGTTCTTCCTATTAAAGTTTACTGACTGAGTGATACATCTTTCTCTGTTAGTTCTCATTCTTTCACTGTTGTTTTCCTTCTTTTGTAAGAAGTGTTTCATCTCTGATAGTCTCTTTCTTTGAACATCTGTCGTGTGGAAATCTCTTCCTTCGTCTTGTTTCCATGATCGATTTAATCTTATCTCTTAAATTACTGTATAAGATGCACTTTTTATTAAGAAACATATCTCAAAAAATCACCTCAGTTGATTTTTTTGATATGCGAAGTTGGCCCTCCCTTAGGTTTAACGCACTAAAACCTTTATTTACTGAATATAGACTGAATATGAGTCTTAGTAGTTTAAATATTCAGCACACGATTGCTGTTGAGTCCTTGCGCATGACGCTTTATTTCACGTTGCTTCAGTCCACTCAGCTGGCAAAAATGAGTTGTGCCTGTAATTCAAAGGGCCAATCTTATCACATTCTGTGTCACACTGAATCTCCCTGAAAAATGCATTAAAAGTCCGCGTGTCTGTGGAGTGCTCCGCCACTTGCACGCTAACTTCACGAGCAGGCTGTTCCGTTGATCGTATCGACTGGAACACTCGTCGTCGCAACCGACGGAGTACCTGTGTTATTTCTTTACTACCCACAAGGAGCTACACACAGAGGGGACAAACAAGGACAGACAAACGGATTAAATCGATTATATCGACCCCAGTGCGTAACTGGTACTTATTTAATCGACCCCGAAAGGATGAAAGGCAAAGTCGACCTCGGCGGAATTTGAACTCAGAACGTAGCGGGCAGACGAAATACCGCTAAGCATTTCGCCCGGTGTGCTAACGGTTCTGCCAGCTCGTGTGTGCTGCTGAAATTAGGTGCAGTTTATATGTCTGTGCATCTTACACACCATTAAGTATGGTATGAATCGATTGCTTTATAGTTTTTCAAGGTAACATCTTATTACATTTATCTTTTCTTCTTCTAACTCCCGACCAATTCAAGTCTTGTGTGTTGTCTGTTTTATTGTTGATTGCTCGTCGTCTTACTGGGATTGACTGCCAATATACATATCTATATATTCTTATTGACCATATCTTATACCTATAATGCCCAGGTACATTGCATGTCATCATGTATCTCGGAGTTGTACAATATCACCAAAGATTCTCTACTTCTACCTTAGAAAAAGTTCGCAAAAGCGAATACGTCTATGATACGCTAAGCTCTCGTTTCTTTCGTGCGCTCTCCTTCTCTCTCTTCCTCTCTTTATCTATCTATCTATCTATCTATCTATCTATCTATCTGTCTGTCTGTCTGTATGTCTGTCTTTCTATCTACTTATCTCTGCTTCGCTCTCTTCCTCTTTTTATCTATCTAGCTATCCATATCACCCTCTATCTATCTATTTATCTACTTATCTATCTATCTATCTATCTATCTATCTATCTATCTATCTATCTATTTATTTATCTATCTATCTATCTGTCTATCTATCTATCTATCTATCTACAGTTGTATTTGTCCCCTCTGTGTGCAGCCCTGTGTGGCTAATAAAAGAAAGTTATCTATCTATCTTTCCATATGTCACTCTTTCTTTCTCTCTCTCTCTCTCTCTCTCTCTCTCTCTCTCTCTCTCTCTCTCTCTTCTCTCTCTCTCTCTCTCTCTCTCTCTCTCTCTCTCTCTCTCTCTCTCTCTCTCTCTCTCTCTCTCTCTCTCTCTCGTAGTTGGGTGACAACGGAGATATTTTTGTTATCGATTAGCTAGGAAAAGTCTTTTATGGAGTGTCGATGAAGGAAATGGCTCGTCTTATTTATCGTTTTTTTTTTTGTCACTTCTTTTTTTTTTTTTTACTTGTTTCTGTCATTGGACTGTGGCCATACTTGGACACTGTCTTGAAGGGGTTTTAGTTGAATAAATCGACCCCAGATCTTATTCTGTAAGACTGGTACTGATTCTAGCGGTTTCTTCTTGCCAAACCGCTAACTTATGCTGGCGCAAACAAACCAACACCGGTTGTGAAGTGGTGTGGGAGACAAATACAGACCCAAAGTTACGCATACGAATACACAAGTAGAAGACACGTGCACACGAAGTCGCTCAGTGGAACTAGACCCGAAACCACGTGGTTACAAAGCGAGTTCCTTAACCTCTCATTTATGCTTGTGCCTACTGGTCTTCTCATTTATGCTTGCGCCTACTGGTCTTACCTTTTATTCAGAAGGCATCAAGAATATTAAGAAATAATAGAAAAGACCTAAAAAACTATTTCTCAAATGCGTTGTTGTCTCAATTAGATTCCGATCCTATTTGCAGCTCTACGCCAGCCACAACTGATAAACAAACAATTGCATGTCTCAGCTATGTGGAGATTAGCTATTTGAAGATTAACTATTTCAAAGGAGATTAGTTATTTTAAAGTTGGTGTTATAGCTGCTGCAGCATCGGGACCCAGGAAACTCATGAGCTTATGCATAACACAGTTTCGTCACATTTCAGTTGATCTAGGTATCAAGTATAGCACCCAGGTCTATGAACAACTAGATTGCCCTTGGAGGTGGTACACTATATCATTAAATTTGTGTGTCTCACTTTCTGTACTCAGTAAATTGTCTATATACCATAGGTCTGTTCAATCGGAGTTAACTTGGGGCATGAACAGACTGAACAGTAAAACCTTTCTACCATTGGCACAAGGCCTGAAATTTGGTGGGAGGAGGATAGTCGATTACATTGACCCCAGTGCTTAACTGGAACTTATTTTATCAACCCCGTAAAGGAAGAAAGCAAAGTCAACATCGCGGACTTTGAGCTCAGAACGTAAAGAACGCACAAAATGACGCTAAGCGTTTTGCCCGTTGTGCTAACGATTCTGTCAGCTCGCCGCCTTTTAGGCTAGACAATAAATAGAATGTAATATATCCAAACTGTCACACTGCACCAAATCTGATTAAGCACTACATGTTGAAGTGAGCAATATAGCCCTCAGTTAGACTGAGGCATAGTACATCTAAGATAATAAGTCCGTAGATCACTCCTAGAGAGCGGTCGCCATATTCTCTTCCATATCGGCTAACTCTGATGAGCGTAAAGTTATATAATCGGATTGTTACCTATCCTTCCATAGTATTCTTTACACGAAACCGATTTGCACGATCAGCCGTGATAAATACTTAATACTATACACTTCGGATAATATATAAATATACATACATATACATGTGTGTGTGTGTGTGTGTGTGTGTGTGTGTGTGTGTGTGTGTGTGTGTGTGTGTGTGTGTGTGTGTGTGTAAAAGCACCCACTCAACAGTAGAACATTTAACGTTATTGTATTTAGCACAGCTTGTCGTATTGAATATCATCACTTTTACTTTTCTGTTTACATAGATATGTATGTGTGTGTATATATATATATATATATATATATATATATATATACACACACATGAAAGTAAAAGACACATACTGGTATACATATATACATACCTGCATACATATATACATACAAATGCACACCCACTCACATGGATTAAAAACCTCGACTGATTCCTACGTACGCATGAAAAATTAACAGAATCAAATACTGTTATGTATACAAGCGGGAAGAAACACGTATTTGTATGTTTACATAGTTGTACTTACAGATATATTTACAGGCAAGCAGAGAAATTCACTCACTCACAAAGACACACACACACACACATTCATTATTACAATTTATTAACTCACATTAAAGAAAAATACCTCTTAAAATTGCCCCCGTAATTAGGAGCAAAATAAACACCAAATTTAACACACACGCACACACACACACACACACACACACACACACACACACACACACGCACACACAAAAACCACTCGCCCACACGTACAAGCATACAAACATACGCACTAATGCACTTCTCTATAATGATATTCAGCAAAGGCAGGAGTTATTCTGTCTTCATGACACTAAATTTATTCATTTATTCTGAGCTGAACTCGCAGTATGTCTATACGCTGAAGTTGAAGAACAGTGGATACTCTGGCTGTCTAACACCCAAATAATAACTATTTACTGGATTATTCACTGAAATCAGCATTTTTATAATGAATTGGAAATCATTCACATTTTACATTTGATAATTAATGTTTAGGAAAAAAGAAAAACTCGCACTCCGTCGATTACGACGAGTGTTCCTGTTGATCCCATCAACGGGAACAGCCTGTTCACGAAATTAACGTACAAGTGGCTGAGCACTCCACAGACAAGTGTGCTCTTAACGTAGTCCCCAACGAGATTCAGCGTGATACAGAATGTAACAAGGCTGGCCCTTTGAAATGCCCTACTCATTTTTGCCAGTTCTGTGGACTGGAGCAACGTAAAATAAAGTGTTTTACTTAAGGACACAACGCGCCGCCGTGAATTGAACTCACGATCTAATGATCGTGAGCCAAATAACCTAATCACTAAACAACGTACCTTCGCCATAATTAATATTTATAGGTATTAAGGCGGTGAGTTGGCAGAAACGTTAGCACGCCGGGCGAAATGCTTAGTGGCATTTCGTCTGCCGTTACGTTCTGAGTTCAAATTCCGCCGAGGTTGACTTTGCCTTTCATCCTTTCGGGGTCGATAAAGTAAGTAGCAGTTACGCACTGGGGTCGATGTAATCGACTTGATCCCTTTGTCTGTCCTTGTTTGTCCCCTCTACGTTTAGCCCCTTGTGAGCAATAAAGAAATAAGAAACGTTAGCACGCCGGGCGAAATGCATAGCGGCATTTCGTCTGTCTTTATGTTCTGAGTTCAAATTCCGCCGAGGTCGACTTTCCTTTTCATCCTTTCGGAGTCGATAAATTAAGTACCAGTTGTGTACTGGTGGTGATCTAATCGACTGGCCCCCTCCCCCAAAATTTCGGGCCTTATGCCTAGAGTAGAAAAGAATATTTATAGTTATTGTCAAGGTAGGGATAACCAGCCTCGCCTACACGCCCAGCACGAGTGTGATATACTGTGCTATACACAGTTATACGCCCATTAGCATACCATCATATACGTATGTACAAAATATCGAGTCAAGAAAAGGGGTGGATTCTACGCAGTCGCCCATGTTCTTAGAAATAGCAATCAAATCTCCTTTGAATCACACCTTGTTCTCTTTATTAAGAGAAGGACATAATTGATCAGTCATACGCAAAGTGCGGTCCGCTGAACTTTCTGAATGGCAGGTCTAATTAAAAATTAACTTGAAATATTTTAGTAATGATTAACCGCGTCTCATGCGGCCCGCTTCTCGAAAAGGGTTACTCATGCCTGCGATAAATAATGCAATCCTAAGTGGCGTGAAAAAGGAGAAGGCCAGAATGCCTTTAGTCTTAAGTCGACTTGATCAAGATTAACTTGGGGCTACAAGTCTTAAGGATTAACTTTGGGCTACACCATATCTACAACAAATTACGTAAAAATATATAAATAAATAATCATACACTCACTGACAAATACACGAATACACACACATGCACACGCACATATAATACTCACACACACACACCCACACGCGTGCTGGCACGTTCAGTCACGTTTCTCCCGGGCTCACCAAAATGAATAATATTATCGTTAAAGGCGTGAAATTGTAATGATTTTTGGACGATGACTGAAGAAGAAAGAGTACGTCCATGTTTTCTGTGTGAATTTTCCATTTGTTTCTTTATCGTCCCTCCGTTCATGGCGACCTGGCAGAATCGTTAGCACGCCTAGCGAAAAGCTTGGCGGTATTTCGTCCGTCTTTACGTTCTAAATTCAAATTCCGTCGGGATCGACTTTGCCTTTCGTTCTTTCGGGGTCGATAAATTAAGTACCAGTGAAACACTGGGGTCGATGCAATCGACTAATCCCTTTCCCCAAAATTAGGATTATTTAATATAATGCCACTCACCCACCTTCTTGTTCTTGTTCGTCGGCGCTCCACTCAATTGGTAATATTTGGTGCGACGTCTTTCTCTTCCTCTCTCTCTCCTCCCCCTCTCACACTTTCCCGTTTTC
>NC_142942.1:10220696-10228196 GCF_046866305.1 Octopus bimaculoides | reverse complement strand
TATATTTTTATCTTTATTCTCTTATTTCCCTTTATACTTCCTATATCCATCCTTTTCCAAAATAACTCCTTTAACATATACATGCTCACACAAGACCCGCATTAGATTCCTCACTCGTAATATTATCGAACCGAGGGTCTAACTATGGTCCTTCTGTAACAATTCCATAGCCTTACCTACCATCTTGGGTTTTCTGGCAACCAATAGTTTTCATACATCCATATATATATAACATCCACCCCTAGGGGTCAGCCACACTTAAGTGGTAATACACTTCACTTTATCGTGCAGTTACTGTTAATACTTCATTTAGAGAATTAACATTGCTTATATATATATATATATATATATATATATATATATATATATATATATATATATATATATATATAATGTTATGTTCCAACTCAGAAAGAACAGAAAAGGGGGGGAAACACCCAGTTTAATGCAAATTATTCAATAAATGCAGTATAATGGATATATTTTTCTCAAGCAATAACTTTTATGGTACTTTCTTCATTTCCGAATTTGACGAATTGTAAAGCAAACGTACCTAGTCTCGAAAGACTTATTGCTTTAACACATACGCGCGCGCGCACACACACACAACAAAACATAAATGAGGATCGTCCTACATCAGCTGCCGATCGATTATGAATTTGTACGCCCTGCAATACTCTCAAAGAAAGCAGCATTTCGTTCGTTTTTAGGTTCTGAGTTCAAATTCCACCGACATCGACTTTGCCTTTCATTTTCACTGGGTCTATAAAATAAGCACCAACTGAACACTGGGGGGGAGGTGATGTAATCTACTTACTCCTCTCCTAAGATTGCTGGTCTTGTACCAAAAATTGAAACCAATGTACACACACACACACACACACACACACGTGTGTGTGTGTGTTTATACTTATATACAGATGTGTCTGCTTATCTGTCTGAAGTAGATGTCTGTCTGTAGTATATATACGTTTATATGTATATATATAACTTTTAATTAGACTTCAACGATGTGTATGTGTAGAAGTGTGTGCGTGTGTGTATGTGTGTATGTATGTATGTATGTATGTATGTATGTATGCATGCAAGTACGTATGTGTGTATGTGCTGAAACTGAAAAAGTTGGCGATTATACTTTACTATGGTTTCATTTGTCAAATCATTTGATAGTACTGAGGAACAATTCTATGTATGTACGTATGTATGTATGTATCGAATATCAGTCAGACATTGAAGGCGTGGCTGAAAAAGTATAACAACGCAGTTGTAGAAGAATATATAAAGAAAATGACGAGAGAGAGAGAGAGAGACAGGGGGAGAGAGAGACAGGGGGAGAGAGGGGGGGGAGAGGGGAGAGAGGGGGTGCTTAACAACAGTGTAAAAGACATGTTGATCTTGAAAACATTAACTTCGAAGTACACGTTTTTATCTTTTTCTTTTCTTTTGTTTTCTTTTATTACTTCTTCCAGTCATTAGACTGCGGCACACTGGAGCAACGCCTTCAAGACTTTTGTCAAATGAACTGATCCCAGTGCTTATTCTATTGGTCTCTGGCCGAACGTTAATTACGAGAACATAAACAAACCGACACAAGTTGTCAGGCGGTGGTGATGGGAACAAGCACATGCAAAGACACACACTCACGTGCACGTGCGCGCGCGCAAACACACATACACACCTCACACACACACACATACACACATATGGGTGTTTTCAATCTACCAGACTCATTTCCATCTACCAAACTCACTCAAAGCATTATTCAGTCTGGGGTGAACGCAGTGGGATTGAACCCGAAACCAAGTGGTTACAAAATGATCTTTTAAACCACACAATCATATCCGCGCCTTGTATTTTCCATTTGTATTTGGAACTCTTAATCTAATTACACATATCATGGCATCAAATGGAAATTTAAATTTTGCCAAACATTTCAGCCATCCCACCAAGGTTTGTATGTTTTGCATTTCTGGATATCATGAAATATTCTTCCAATCTCTTTACTCTTTAATCACCATTCTGGATTGTTGTTTTATGAGAATAAACGATTTAAACCTTGAGACATTTTCAAAACACTCATCAAATCAAACAGGTGATAATGGTCAATGAGAGTTATTTCCCCTCCCGAGCAAAGACTTTCCTGATAAAAATGGTGTACTTATATGATTATTTGTCCTTTTTTTTTTTCTCTTTTGATCAAACGAAGACCACGTTCTACTCAACTAATTTCTTCCAATTTAACTACTTTCAGAGTTATTAAACCCATTGTTCTTCCTCTCTGTTTCTCCATTCTCCTGAGAGGCACAACATCAAAAGCAATTAACTGCTATGATATTTTTTGTGTCTCTGGAGTTCATTAGTATACATACATTGATACATACATACATACATACATACATATATATATATATATATATATATATGTGTGTGTGTGTGTGTGTGTGTGTGTGTGTGTGTGTGTGTGTATGTATGTGTATATATATATATATATATATATATATATATATATATATATATGTATATATATATATATATATATATATATATATATATATATATATATATATATATATATATATATATATATATATATATATATATACACACATAATGGATAAATTATACAAAATGTATAAATAGATGATGAGTAAAGCACCGGCACAGTATCGATTACCTGTTGTTATCCGTAGATTTATTGCAGGAACTTCGTAGTGGCGGTTGGGGTAACAGCATTAATAATATAGATGGAATTAGTAAAATATTTTATTAGGTACGACACATGTTTCGACCCTTTCTGGGTCTCTTCGGGTGCATCAATTAAAAAAGTCTTACTAGAGATTTTCTGATTTGGTTTTACGTACCGCTATATGTCTATCAACTTCGCGATACATATATACATACATACATACACATATACATATAGACAAATTGAAAGATATAAATATATCGATATATAAATTACAATGAAAACTGCGGACGCATGCATGTTAATATTCTTAAGTTATTATACCTGGAAAAGTACAGAACAAGATTTCTGCAGTAGAATTTGCCTGATTCGTCACCTCTAAAGGAAACTAAAAAGTACTTAAAATTAAAATTCTTCTGTACTTAAAATACTGCAGCTGAGAATAATATTTTAAAAAATTACTATATTTTATTAAAACAAAAATTATAAAAACATCATTGGGTTTTTCCAAAAATAAGCCCATCCGATTTTAAGCCTTTTCATGTGTAGCTCCAGTAATTTTTATTATTTTCAGAAAAAATTTTTATTTAAGTCTGTATTTAAGCCCATGGGCTTATTTTTGAGAAACGCAGTATTTTACAAATGAAATAAAATAAAATTAATTTCAAAAGATACAGTAGAATTCGCCTAGTTAGTCATCCCTAGGAGAAAATTGAAAATGACAAATTAGGTGAAGTAATGAATTAGCCAAAAACGAATTAAACTAATTCTAGTGTATTAATGCTAACTAATAAATTTTACTTATGATTTATTTCAGATAAATTTTGTTAATGTGGAAGAATTAATAGAGCATATGGTTGATTTAAAACCATTTAATGACCATTCTACAGCAATCTATTTCAATTAAAGTGGAAAAAAATTCTTGTGCAATATTATTTACAACTTCATATTTTATTGTTTGTAATTTGTACAACAACAAAAAAAATGACTATTTTAATTGTATATTTCAAAAGACATGATTTAAAAAAAATTTGTTTAAATTTATTTTTGATTATTTTTGTACCATGTTTTTAATGATTTACTTGTTTTTTAGATTCTCATAATAAACAAAATAAATTATTTCAAATTTACCTAATATTATAATTATTAAAACGTTATTCTCCGCTACATTTTAAGTACAGTAGAATTTTAATTTTAAGTACTTTTTAGTTTCCTTTCGAGGTGACGAATTAGACAAGTTCTAGCATGCGCCTGCAGTTTTTTATTGTAATCCACATTTTTTCCAGGCAATGCAATAAAACTAATAAATATTGCTTTGTTAAAAAATATTTGAATTATTTTCATTGTTAATGATTGAATCAAAACAAGAATTTCATGAATGAGAAATGTAATTATAATTGTAAAAAATATTAGATCCTTTATCTTCACTGGATATTAAATTTTTATACTGAAACTAAGTGCATAATATGAACGCACCAAAAAAGAAAGTGCCAAAATTCATATGAAAAATTAATTTTCTATATAGTGTAATACTAATCGTAATAATGCTTAAACTCTAGAGATGTTTGTTTGTATCCGGAATATCTCAGAAATAGTATACTTTATCTTAATGTTTTTTGCATATATATTTTCATACTTACCATCGGCAGTGCTATTTGGACCTCTATATATTAATGAAAACGATTAAACACAATTTTTGTTTGTTATTTCTTGACGATAAAAAAACATGGCTTCAGTGACGTCAACACGCATAAACACATACAGAATGTACGTACCTATATATATATATATATATATATATATATATATATATATATATATATATATATATATATATATATATATATATATATATATATATATATATATGCATACATATACCTACATGCATATATGCATTGTACGTATGTATTTATTACATGTGTGCGTGTGAGTGTGTGTGTGTGTATAAATCTCTCTCTCTCTCTCTCTCTATATATATATATATATATATATATATATATATAATTATACTCACACACGCACATCACGCACACACACACACTCACACATACACACACCCACATTGCATCAATAGAAATAGAAATGTCCTTAGTATTATTGTCTATAAATGAAAAGGGAAGAAGAATGTCTTTTCTGGTAATTAATTTCTATTTTAATGAGGAAAGTAATTATGAGAAACGTCATTGCTATTCAATTATGTATTTGTTTTGCAAGATTCTGGATGTGAAATCATGTGTTGCAACAGATATTTTTATATTCGGAGACGGTCATTTGGCCAGTGTGTGTGTGTGTGTGTACATCTCGACTTACGACCATCTGCACTTAGGTCCACAAAAAGTGAATAATAAAAAAAAAATGAACTAATTAATTAAAAATCGATTTTCGGACGTTGGCCAGCTGGACGTACAATGACCTTAGCAATATTTGGAAAGGCGGACCCCCATCAGACCTAGGTATCCGCTGCCTGCCACTGTCTCACACTCAGTCGCTTTCAGGTATCCGTTGCGTTCGAATGAAAATAGTGTTGAAAACTTATAAATCCGACGTGCGACCAGATCGACTTGCGACCAGTCAGTCGGAACGGCTCTCGGTCGTAAGTCGAGAAGGTGTATATAAAATAAGAAGAAGAAGAAGAAGAAGAAGAAGAAGAAGAAGAAGAAGAAGAAGAAGAAGAAGAAGAAGAAGAAGAAGAAGAAGAAGAAGAAGAACAACAACAACAACAACAACAACAAGAAAAAGAAGAAGGATCATGACGAAGTTGCATTACCATTACCTTTAATTCATTATTATATATACAGTCTCAAATAGTCCAACATAAGTATTAATTAGAAAGAGACAAATTATTTGAAGGTCAATAATACTCATCATAGCCGACACACATCTAAACACAGAGGGTATATATAAGCCATTATAAATATGCGAACTTATAATATATAAAAACATATTTACACATATAATAGTATAATTTCATGCCCAAATCAAAGTCGGATAAAGAATTGCATAAATACATACAGACAATTCAAAAAGTCTCGAGCTGATAAGATGACAGTTCACAATAATTCAAAAGGGAAGTCCTCAAATGACTCCAACAGGCACGAAAGAATCTTACAGCCGTTTCTGAGAATGTGCGAAGAATCCACCAAAATTTTTATAAAATCATAAAATTAGTCATAATATTGTAAGAATATGAATCCGTGCATATTCTCTGATGCAGGAAATGTGGATTACTGAAGTTGAAAAGGATCTACCTACACACTTCTCCGCGCAATCCTAGAAACGGCCGTAAGATTCTCTATTGTAATGTGAGATAATACTTTCAATTTTAACAGTTTCGCTATTAATACTGAAACCGTTATCTCACATATACACATGCATTCATATATATATATATATATATATATATATATATATATATATATATATATATATATATATATAAGGAGAAAAATGAAGAGGTAATTAATAAAATATTATCTATTAATTATAAAATATGACATCTCTGACAGCATTTTCATTGGATTTTATTATCCCTTAATGAGGTTTATAACCTTTATTTGAATATATATATATATATATATATATATATATATATATATATATATATATATATATATATATATATATATATATGAAGTGAGAAAAAAGAAATAATAGTCGGGCTAAGGGTACGCGTCTGCGTGTCTGCGTGTCGGTGAGTGCCCTTTTCAGTTAAAATTTTCTGTCGAGGAAAATAAACAACTGGTAAATACAAAATTCCAAGTATTGCAGAATTTGAAAAGCTGCAAGGAAATTATTGAAGCTACAATAATATATCGAAGATATGATGTTATATCTCTGCTTTGATGGTATATTGAAAGCTATAGTGATATATTGAAGATATGATATATCGAAATTATAACATACGTTTGATAATATATTGAAGCTATGACTATACGTTAAATATACGATGTTATATAATAATTTATTGAAACTATTATGATGATATATTGAAAATAAGATGCTATAGATGCAAGCATGGCTGTGTGGTCCGGAAGTTGGCTTCACGTGGTTTCGTGTTCAGATATTTGGGCCAACAGGCCAACCAATCCCTTGTGAGAGAATTTGGTAGACAGAAACTGTGTGCAACTCCGACGTATATATGTATGTATATCTATGTATCTATACACGTGTGAATATCTTTGTGTTTGTCACCTTTCATTACTTGATAAGAAGCGTTTGTTTGTGGTATCCCTTTAGGTTAGCGGTTTGGCAAGAGATTGATAGACGACGCAAAAATAACAATGATGGTTATGGCTGGGAATATTTTGATCATAGAGCTGCTTCTTTAGGGCTGACCTAGGGCTAAACAACACCACCACCACCACCACCACCAGCAACAACAACGAACCACACACTGGCGAATTTAAGAATACTAACACATTTTCTAATACACTGATTAGTAGTAGTAGTAGTAGTAGTAGTAGTAGTAGTAGTAGTAGTAGTAGTAGTAGTAGTAGTAGTGTGGTAGTGGTAGTAGTTGTAGTAGTAGTAGTAGTAGTAGTAGTAGTAGTAGTAGTAGTAGTGGTGGTGATGATGATGGTAATGGTGAAAGTGATACTGAAGGTGGTGGTGGCGGTGGAAAAAAAGTAGTTGTAGTAGTAGCAGCAGCAGCAGCAGTAGCAGCAGGATAGTGTACTTATTTTTCCAATCTTCAAGAAGCCTAGAATATATGACAAATGATCTAGCGATCGCGAGTGTAGCAGCCTAACCCACTAAACCACGCGCCTTACATAAAACGTGAATACATTGACAGAAGATGGCAGACATCTCTT
>NC_142942.1:10181966-10220196 GCF_046866305.1 Octopus bimaculoides | reverse complement strand
GGCGATGAAAAATGGCATCTTTATGCCAATATGAAGTAGAGAGAAGAACGACTGAGTCTCAACAAGCAAGCAACACCTCGAGCCAAGCCAGAGCTGCATCCACGCAAGACAGTAATCTATGTTTGGTAGGATACAGTCAATGCAGAGCTTTACGTCCAACAAAAATACCGGCCCAACGAAGCAATCTAGCTGAAACGACCCGACCGGTGACATTGCATGTTTCTTCAACACGACAACGCTCGACCCTACGTTGCTAATTTGACCAAAAATGCTATTCAAAAGCTTGACTGGGAAGTTCTACTGCATCCACCGAACTCCTCCGATACAATGCCTTCAGATCATTACCTTTTCTTTTTTTTCTTTTGGTCGCTCTCCAACAGTCTGTGAGAAGTTTCGTTCAACAACGACGTGGAACTGAAAATGTGACTCAATGGATTCTTCGAGTCAAGACTCGGTGCTTTAGTAAAGCTAGTGGAACATTGGCAACAAGTCGCGACCAATGAAGGAGAATTTTGACTGATTTATTAAAATTGACTGATTTATTAAAATCATTGATGAAAAATAAGGATCCCAAAATTTGGGAAAAAACGAACGACAACCAATATATATATATATTGCGCACTCTGCTACTATTACTACTATCACTTTCATATATATATATATATATATATATATATATATATATCTTAATCCTTTTTCCCCTTGTGAAGCATAGGGCTTCAACAGTTATTTTCCACTTTTTGCGGTCATTGGCGTGCTTCTTGGCTGCATCTCATGTCACGCCGGTGGTCCTGAGCTCGTCCAAAATGCTCCGCTTCCATGTCTGCTTCGGGCGTCCTCACTTCCTTTTCCCCTGCGGGTTCCGGTCAAGTGCTTGTCGTGCCACATTTGAGGGTTCTTTCCGCATTGTGTGTCCGATCCATCTCCATTTCCTTTGTCTAATCTGAACATGTATGGGCTTCTGGTTGGCCCATATATGAGAGAGAGAGAGAGAGAGAGAGAGAGAGAGAGAGAGACAGAGAGAGAGAGAGAGAGACATAGAGACAGAGAGAGAGACAGAGAGGTGTATATATATATATATGTATGAACGTATGCATGTTTCCGGTGATGCTTGTTTTATAAGTTACATCATTCTTGTGATCCTTAGCTGTCTACTACAAAAATGCGGTTACAATGCGCCAATATAGATACTTCGTTCGGCAGATGAGGCCGAGAAGGTCTTTCAAAATCAATAGATTTGTTTGTGCATTTGTGTTTGTGTAAGTGAGTGTATATATGCCTATGCGCGCGCATACGTGTGCGTATACATCCCATTTCTCTCGCTTTCCCTTGTCGCTCGTTCTCTTTACCTGTGTCTGTATGTTGTATAATTGAGTAAAAAAAACAAAAACATCCAGTCATCTATGTAATATAACAAGCAACAGTGAAGGTCATTGCAAACAGCGAAGACGTGCTCTATCACTGTTTATTTATACTTATTGTACATCTGAGAGAACAAGCAAGAGGCGACAAAATATCTTGGCCGAGAGAATGGGACAAAACACTTGAGCTTGCTTTTAGCACGCGCCACTTCACTTGACGTCTGAAAACCGAACGGTTTGTGGATAATGTACGTGGAACATTCACGCTTTCGTTCATTCAGCTGAACTGTTTGCTGAAATGGAAAATAACAATATTAATGGTAAACGATGACACGCCTACTTGAACAATTGTATATTGTCTCTTAGGATTAGACGCTGCTGTCGAATACAAACAAACAAGCGCGCGCGGACACTGCATATACATACACACGCACAGCACACAAACGCGCATTTGTGTGTGTGTGTGTGTGTGTGTGTGTGTGTGTGTGTGTGTGTATGTTGTGTGTGCGTGAGTACATATATGTATATTCATATACGCATGCATATATACCTATATATATATATATATATATATAAAGAGAGAGAGATACAGACATAAATATATAGAATAGAAATATAGGTATAGATATATGTGTATGTGTGTGTGTATGTATATATATATATATATATATATATATATATATATATATATATATATATATATATATGCATATAAACATATTCCTATATGTGTGCATGAATATATACATATATAAATCGTATATAAATGCATATATATGTAAATAACTAAATAATATAAAATAATTTATGCAATGAAGATTGGTTACTATCATATTTACTCTCTCGTGTTTGCTGTTTTATTCAAATAAATTGTTGTGCATATGTAAAGGCGTATATTCCGAGTAATATAAAAAAAATAGGAAACTTATGAAAAAGATATTTATTCTTGCCTTTACATGCAGCTTGTCTAATATTGAATACGACCAAGGACGAATTAATTGGCTAAGACCCACTAGAATGCAAACCTATTAAATATGCATGTTATTATTCGGTTTTGTCTCAAGATTTCTTACCAATAGAAATAGAGCCGGTTTCTAACCAAGATCCAAAGCTTCTTCATTGGAATTTCAACAACATCAACTGGATATTTGTGCATGTTTGCGTGTTTGAATGCAATATCTGGAGTCAGTACATCTGCAGATTTGTACGTTTTGTTCCATGTATTTTCATGCATATATTTTCATGCGTATATATATTTAAATGCTAAACGCCGGGAAAGTTATGTATGTATGTGTGTATGTATGTATGCATGTATGTATGCATGCATGTATGTATGTATGTATGCATGTATGTATGTATGTACGTTCGTACGTATGTATGGATGTACGTCATTATTCAGCTTATTTCAAGGTTTCTTACCAATAAAGAGCCGATTTCTAAACTAGATCCAAGGTCCTTCATTGGAAATTCAACAACAGGGTATGTATGTATGTATGTATGTATGTATGTATGTATACGTACATATCTGTATGTTTTATTTTATGTATGTCTTCTCATGCATATACTTGCATATGTATGTATGTATGTATGTATGTATGTATGTGTGTGTGTGTATGTATGTATGTATGTATGTATGTGTGTGTGTGTGTATGTATGTATGTATGTATGTATACGTACGCATTTGTATGTTTTGTTTTATGTGTGTTCTCATGCATATACTTGCATATGTATGTGTGTGTGTGTGTGTGTGTGTGTGTGTGTGTGTGTGTGTATGTGTGTGTGTGTCATTATTCAGTTTTTTCAAGATTTCTTACCAATAGAGGAAGAATTGGTTTGTAACCTAGATCCAAGGCTTCTTCACTGAAATTTCAACATCAACAACAGGGTATGTATGTATGTATGTACCTATGTATGTATGTACGCATGTACGTACCTATGTATGTATGTATGTATGTATGTATGCATGCATGCATGCATGTATGTGTGTATGTATGTATGTATGTACGTACTTATGTATGTACGCATGTACGTACTTATGTATGTATGTATGTAATTAAGCATGCATGTATATCCTGGGTATGACATTAAATTGCATCCGACAGTGAGGCTCCAGTTCGAGAGTTCTGGTGTTGTGGGGAGCATGGAGTCACCTTTTAATTATGATTACTCCCAGGTTCGTTCTGACCAGTCAGGGTCCCATCTTTAAGTTAAATAGATTTGCCAGAGGTAGAGGCGGCTCCCGTTATTTTTAACAAAGCCATTGGGAAAGAGGCTATTCTAGGTGTTACTCTGACATAAAACTTGCTATCATCTTGCAATGCTTGTCATTGGAAACTACGATGGTGACAGAGAGGGCGGCAAAAGTATTGTACAAGCTTTTGTCACTCAAACCCAACGACGTACAGCTATCACGCTTTCATTTCATTTGGTGGGCCATTTTGTATTTTATAAAGTCTTATGGCGTTTGAAAGACAAATCCGCGCAATGCAGGAATGAGAGTAAATCAGAAGCTGTAATCTGATAAAGCAATCATCATGTATGTATGTATGTATATGTATGTTTGTATCACGTACGTATGTATGTATGTATGTATTTATCACGTCTGTCTGTCTGTCTATATGTATGTAGGTAGGTCTCTTCCATTTTTTAAAATTATTATAAATCTTCCACTGAGGAGGGAGCCAGTTTCCAACAAAGATACAAGGCTCCATCATTAGGATGTAGTTAGCACAGACAAATTCACATTTGGAACTTGAGAAAAGTCTTGCATATATTTACTGTTCCACTCACAGGCTGCACTTGTAATGTACGAATTAGCCGGTCTTTCTGAAAATCCCAGTTTATCCAGATTCTCCTTTAAGCATTTACACACAAAACCTAGTGCTCCAATTATTATTGGTATGAATATGAATGGAGGTTTCGAAGCAGTTGTCTATAGATATCCTCTTTTTCTTTGATTTTCAAAACGATATTTATATCTGCAGGGCAGCTGACCTCTATGATGGTACATGCC
This sequence comes from Octopus bimaculoides, assembly GCF_046866305.1. Lineage (NCBI taxonomy): Eukaryota > Metazoa > Mollusca > Cephalopoda > Octopoda > Octopodidae > Octopus > Octopus bimaculoides. The sequence continues at coordinate 10,215,822 of NC_142942.1, read as the reverse complement.
TTTGCCCCTCTGTATGTATGCATGCATGCATGTATGTATCAAACCACTCTTGAGTGCAACTGCTAACAAGTAATCTAATACAACCTTTTGCACGGATGGGTCGTCGGTATCGAAACTGGTAACCCCATCAATCCTGTTTGATAAGGAGGAGATTTCTGGACAACCTACTAAATGAAAAATAAAAAGCAAAACAAACATACATACAGATTCTTTTACAGGATTCAGCCATTAGACTGAGGCCATTCTGGGGCACTTCTCTTCAAGAGATCATACCAATCTCAATACTTTACTCAGGCACCTAGTTTATCTCTGTCCATCTTAAGACTGTGTTTAGCTTTTGGCTGGGAGTAAGGGGGCGTAACTGTTCGTAACTGAATGCTTAAACACCATAAACTATTTTGTTCGTCGCATCGATTTTACACTGACACTCATACAACGAGTTTCCACACAATTTTCTACCAACCAAATTTCGCTCACAGTGCATTGGCCAACCTGAGGCTATGCTAAAAGAAATTTGCTCAATGAACCGCGCGGTGGGATTGAACACGAAAGCACTTGAACTTCTTAATCGCATAAAGCCATGCTTATACTCATGTTCTGTTCTGTTCTCCTTCGAATAAATAAATGAATTTCACTTCGATAATACCATTATTCTCAGACTCAGGAATGAATTAATCAGGACGAATATCTATCTCTGAGCAGTGGAATATCGTGAAAATATTCAAAACTGCACGGAATGCGATAATAACAGCATTGAGTCAAATCAACGTTTAATACAATTTCTTTTAAATCACGAGAAATCCACTAAGTACACAGGCGGTGATGAAAACTATTGCGTGCAAATGGATCTTCGAACGAAGACAGTGTAATCATGCATTTGCTATACTATTTATTAATGATGTAAACGTATGGTTGTGGTGGTAGTGGTAGTGGAGCAATGCAGTCTGTAGGTTCTCAGACTTAATGCCTGACGGTATAAATGCCGATTCCATTGGAGTCGACGTTGTCTTATATTCTTCAGATGTCGATAGTGATTCTGGTGTTCCATAGGGTTGCAAGGTTCATTGAGCAAGCGTTTTCTAACATAGATTTTGTGTTGACTAATGCCTTATGATGAGTCAAATTTAGCTGATAGAAACTGTGTGGAAACTTGGAGTATGAGGAGGTGGAGTATAAAATCGATGCGCCGAACAAAATACCTTATTGTATTTATGCTTCGAATTACAGAGAGTTACATTCATCTACGTCCGGCTAAAAGTTAAATGGAGTCATATGCGAAACAGAGTATTGATATCGATAAAAGTTTATTTCAATCAATCTGATCAACTATATTCTTCCCAGCACAAAGAAAAAGGGGGAAAAATTACCGTCAATCTTATTGGTATGTACTACTACTCAGATTAGTGCTGGATTTGGTCATATGCTAAACGAACTATTATTTATGGCAGGGGTTTTTCTAACATTTTGATTGTGGAACGCTAGAGACTAAAAAAAGGCACTTTACATGTAATTGTGTTTGCGGAGCAGCATTCAGCCAGGGTGAGCTGAGCCGGTTCCAACCTCCTACGGGTCATGTTCGGAGTTTCAGTGGGACTATAAGTTTACGTGTGGTCCCCGGTCACATGCATACACGCTTTGGAATAGTGTCGTCTGTAGCAGTTCATCTTGCCGTCGATTGTCGACCATCGCAGGAGATTCCTTGACCAAGTTACCACCGGTTATCGGAGCAGACGTAGCCTGAGTTTGAAATGGGTTCTAGAGATATTCTTTAACAAAAAGCTGAGTGGTACCTCACTCCCAGTAGTCTTCCAGCATGCCGGACACTAACCCGGAATTTCCGAGGGCTCGTGTTGTTGCTAGTTAGTTGTTGGGCCTACATTAGGTTCATCCATCTTTTTGACAGTCCTTGTTTTTAATGCTGCTGGATTTCTTGCCACCCTCCTCGTCACGTAAACCTAGGCGGGGTATATATAACATGAAACGCGACAGGTTGTATTGGATTCGCTAAGTTACGGGGACGTAAACAAACTAATACCGATTGTCAAGCAGTGGTAAAAGACAAACACAGACACACACACACATGTGTATGTATGCGTGCGTGCGTGCATGTGTGTGTGTGTGTGTGTGTGTGTGTGTGTGTGTGTGTGTGTGTGTGTGTGTGTGTGTGTGTGTGTGTGTGTGTGCGTCAATACGACGGGGCTTCTTTCAGTTTCTATCTACCAAATCTACCCAAAAGGCATTGGTCGGCCGGACCAGAGATATAGTAGAAGACATTTGCTCAAGATGCCTCGCAGCTGATTTGATCTCGGAACTTTGTAGTCGGGAAGCAAACTTTTTACCACTTAGCCACGCCCGTTTATTTGTGTATAAGGCGACGAGTGGGCAGAATCGTTAGCGCGTCGAACAAAATGCTCTGCGGCATTTCTTCTTGCATTTTGCGTTCTGAGTTCAAATTCTGCCGAGGTGTTTGTGTTTCATCTTTTCACGGTCGATAAAATGAAGTACCAGTCGAATACTGAGGTCGGTGTAATCAACTACACCTCCTTTCTACTTTCCTCAAAATTGCTCCTATGTGCTTTAACAACCTACCCAGTTCATCACCTGGGACTGATACTTTATCTATCGACCCCAAACTGATGATTGACGAAGTTGACCTAAGAGTAGAGATTTCAACTCAGAGCATAGTGAACCATAACAAACATCACAAGACATTCTATTTGACCACTCTACCGATTCAGCGCCGATGTTTCGGCATTACACTTTGACATTTATAACTGTAACTGAAATCCGAAATTCAATTAAATAATAATGATGATGATGATGATGATGATGATGATGATGATGATGGTCTCAAATTTGGAGGAAGGGATTTAAGTTGATTACATCGAACCCAGTGCGTAACTGGTACTTATCTAATCGGCCCCCGAAAGGATGAAAGGCAAAGTCGACTCCAGTGGAATTTGAACTCAGAACGTAGCGGCAGACGAAATACCGCTAAGGAATTTCGCCTGGCGTGTTAACGATTCTGGCAGCTCGCCGCCTTAATAACAACAACAACAACAACAACAACACCAATAATAATAATAATAAAGATGACTTTTTATTAACCACTAAGGTTTACATAAAAAAAGCATTATGGACAACACAATAAGAAGAAGAAGAAGAAGAAGAAGAAGAAGAAGAAGAAGAAGAAGAAGAAGAAGAAGAAGAAGAAGAAGAAGAAGAAGAAGAAGAAGACGAAGAAGAAGAAGAAGAAGAAGAAGAAGAAGAAGAAGAAGAAGAAGAAGAATCCTTGAAATTCAATTTCTACTCGAGAGTGATTTCAATTTCAGATTCCTCTGTCACATTTAGACATCTCAATTTCATTAAAGCCCTTCTTTATTCCCATTTAAGAACCTCCTACACAATTTGAATGTTTTATAAACATGTCAGTTGGTTTTATTAAATTTGAAATTTTAGACCGAAAATAAATTGCATCGTTAAAAATGAAATTAATATTCAGAACAAATATAAAATCAATTGGGATAATTGTTTGAGCGCTTAATGGAATCTACTTCAGAAAATGCAGGCATTGCCGTGTGGTTAGTAAAATCGCTCTACAATCATGTGATTCCAAGTTCGATTCCTTTGCACGACACCTTGGGTAAGTGTCTTCCATTATTATTGCGGATTGATCCAAGCATTGAGAGTGAAACTAGTCGAGGACAAAATGTGCTGAAGCTAGTTTGGTAGGTCGTATATGTTCTAGAGTATTAGACTTAGCATTTCGCACTATTTGTTTTTAGGACACCAGAAACTGAATACGTAGTTCTAATTACAAACATTAGAATCAGGTCTCTAATATCTTCCTCCTCCCAATCTCCGTAAGTTAAGAAGGTCATGGACACTGATCGTCCTTCTCTGACTAAGCTACATAAAAATACCTTCAAGACTAGTATTGAACAACACTAACAAATATTTTAATGATATTGATTAAAGACGAAGTTTACCAGTATGATCCAGAGATCCATTAAGGTTTATGGATGCGTGTCACCAATTCCTAAAAACGTTTAGCAGATGACAGACAAATCTGGTTGTCTTATCTCTATAGATTCATCCACCATTTGGGTTCTCACTTTCCAGACATCTTGTGAGACATCGTCTACTGAGAAATAATTATTTCTGTCTCGATTTTGGTGTAGGGGACCAACATCAGTTAACTATGCGGTACCAGGTGTTTGCGCAGAGATGGGTAAGACATTTTGAGAAAGGCTGGCAGTTACCATTGCATTTAAATCTTCCTTCTCCATGCCACTGGAGTTTATCCAAGGGAAAGACCACCGTCTTGGGCCGATACAACTTTGCACCTGTGTCATAGCGAGTATTGCAGTCAGAACGCCAAGAGTCGGAACAAATATCCAAGGCATCTTTCCAAACTTTTAACATTCCCATTGTCCAAATCCCTAAATTGGTACGTTTTTGTCGACCCCGAAATAATAAATGTCGGAGTTGACCTCGGTGAGATATGATCATGGATTTCAGAGAGTCGGGAAAACTACTGCGACACATTTTATCCAGCGTTTTGATATCACTGAAATCTCCCTCAGTATTTATGTTTCAAGTTTGGTACTTATTCTATCGGTTTCTTTGGTCAAACCGCTACGTTACAGGAACGTAAGCATATTATAAGGCGGTGCTCCAGCATGGCTACAGTAAAATGATTGAAACAAGTAAACGAGTAAAAGAATAACAACACCGGTTGTCAAGTTGTGGTGAAGGCACAGGCACAAACACAAATACACACACACGTGCATACATAAATACATGAACGCATGCATACATACATCACATCACATCATAAGCAGTTGTCCAAAAATGTCTTCGCGGTATTATCTATCGATGAGACATGATGTAGCTAGGACACTCTATAATGAAATCCGTTGGAAGGATAATCCCCAAGGACAAAGAAATAAGTATCCACAGTATGGTAGAAGTCATAGCCACTCATAATAAAAAGGAATACTGATGGAATGTACCAGTGAAGACCTCAATAAAATGTAAACGCAATAGACCCGATATAGTGATTTGGGAGTGAGAAGAGAAACTGTGTATAGTTGTGGAAATCGGCGGCCCAGCGGAAGTTAACATAAAGCTAAAGATCAACGAAAAAGAGAATACCTACGCAGTTACTCAATCCAGATCACAAGTTCAGGTTTATACCTGTAATTATTGGAGCCCTGGGATATGTAACTCACTGCCTAAATACCAATCTTGAAAAATTAGGCTTCTCAAAACGAGAAACGAGAAAGCTAATTCGAAGACTACTGATCCAATCCATCACTGGAACTGTAAAAATCTGTAAAACTTTCCAGAAGTGTATCATTTAAATATATATGAGCATGTCTAGATATGCAACTATATGCAGGAGAATATATACATGAAGCAAAACATACAAATCTGCACACATACATACATACATACATACATACATACATACATACAAAAATACTCAGTTGTTCATCTTGAAATTCCAATGAAGGAGCCTTGAATCTAGGTTAGAAACCAGCTCTTTCTCTGTTGGCAAGAAATCTTGAAATAATTCTGAACAATGGCATACATACATACGTACATACATACAATTCCTCCACGGTGATTGAGAGTCCTACAACATAGTGACTGATGAGCAAGCCAGTGGAAAGAGGGGAGTGTGGAGATGTGCCGAATAACTACTGACAAACAAAGCTGTACTATCAGAGGTAAAAACAAAAAAACATCATTGGAGTCTTAGTATAGTATGGTTTGATTATAGGAAGGCCTTTGATTCTATTCCCCCACTCATGGCTACTGAAGTGTCTCCACTTAGCAAAAGTATCTGCTACCTTAATTTCTGCTATTGAGAGACACACAAAGACCTGAGCCACTATCCTCACACATTTCAAATATAAACTGTAGGTAGCTGTGTGGTAAGAAGCTTGCTTACCAACCACATGGTTCCGGGTTCAGTCCCACTGCGTGGCACCTTGGGCAAGTATCTTCTACTATAGCCTCGGCTCGACCAAAGCTTTGTGAGTGGATTTGGTAGACGGAAACTGAAAGAAGCCCGTCGTATATATGTATGTGTGTGTGTATATGTTTGTGTGTTTGTGTTTGTCCCCCCAACATCGCTTGACAACCGATGCTGGTGTGTTTACGTCCCCGTAACTTAGCGGTTCGGCAAGAGGAACCGATAGAATAAGTACTAGGCTTACAAAGAATAAGTCCTGGGGGTCGATTTGCTCGACTAAAGGTGGTGCTCCAGCATGGCCACAGTCAAATAACTGAAACAAGTAAAAGAGTAAAAGAGTTAAAAGAGCATACAAAAATAAACGTTATTTTCCATTTTACTGTTAGTTTTGTTTCGTTTTGAAAAAATAGAAATCATTTTGTGAATTATTATTGTCTATATTTTGAATCGTATATCTATATCTATCTATCTATCTATCTATCTATCTTCTAAGTGCTTAAGGCTTTTACGGACCTTAATCCAGCCCTTCGCTACTCTACACTTGAACCAACCCCTCTACACTTCTCCGTCTCATTAAATACGTCTTCAATCGAAATTATTCCGCTTTCCTTAATGACTCCAACTACTGGTGAAGCCATGGACACAAAAATGGGCCTCAGCTACGTCAACTTGTTCTTTGAGCCCATTAGACAAATCATCATCATTTCCCTGGCTTGGATGTGTCAAACATTTTGTTCAAGCAGATTTTCTACAGCCGGATGCCTTTCCTGTCGCCAACCTTTACCTGTTTCCAAGCAATGTAATATTTCTCCATGGCCGGACATGTCTTTTCCATGAAAGACTGAAAATGAACGACATCTCCTTTCCGACAATCACGTGGTGTCATGACAAGGGTGAACTCACACACACACACACACACGCACATACACACATACAATGAGGAGATAATTATACGCACATACATACATACATACATAATGAGGGAATAATTATACACACACACCACACCTACATGCCCAAGATACAGCGCAAGGGGACTAAACCCGCGATTACTTGGTTGGGAAGCAAGCTTTTTAACCACATAGCCACGACTACGTCTATATTTACCAAATCTGCTAGACCGATCCCTGAACATTTTAGCCGTTACATCGATAACTGTAACGGTGTCGCTTTGCTAATAAGTCGAGAGATTTTTTTCTTCTTTGGATGCAGTCGTGAATGTCATGAGTTGCCTCCCGTATTTGCAGCGATGATTAAAATATTGTTTCTATTTTTGGTACAAGGCTAGCAATTTCAGGATGTGGTTAATTCGATTAAATTGACCCCAGTGCTCAACCGATACAGATTTTATCGACTCCGAAAGAATGAAAGGTAAAATTGAGTTCTACAGCATTTGAACAGAGAACGTAAAGTCGGACGAAATACCACTAAACATTTTGCCGGCGTACAACCAAACAGTCAAACGACTCTAACCAACGATTAAAATAATATAAACAAATAAGTTAATTTTCCTTCGTCGTTTGGATGTTTCAAATGAGGTTCTATATACGCCACTGTTTTAAATATGTTAAATTGAATATGCTAAATCTGCTCGTGCAGATGGCGTTTTCTTAGTAATAAACCTCAGTGATTTATCGATTTCTCTATATCGTATACTAGATTTCAATTAAGTTCAGTAAACAAGCATTTGATCCTATAAGGAAGTGGGGAGGTGGACGAATCAATAATTATCGAAAGTTGAAAACATTCAAAATGTGTGTGTATGTGTATCTGTGGTGGGAGGTCTTCATCGTAAGTTTATAGTTTAAATGCAATATTCGTATATTCAGAAAATTTAGTTGTGTGGATTTTTAATCACATGGTTCTGGGTTCAGTCCCACTGTGTGGCAATTTGGGCAAGTGCCTTCTACTATAGCCTCAGGCCGACCAAAGCCTTGTGGGTGGATTTGGTAGACGAAACTGGAAGCCCGTCGTATATATGTGTGTCTATATATATATATATATATATATATATATATATATATATATATATATATATATATGTATTGTGTGTATATGTTTGTGTGTCCGTGTTTGTCCGCCCAACATCGCTTGACAACCGATGCTGGTGTGTTTGCGTCCCCGTAACTTAGCGTTACAGCAAAAGAGAACGATAGAATAAGTATTAGGCTTACAAAGAATAAGTCCTGGGGTCGATTTGCTCGACTAAAGGCGGTGCTCCAGCATGGCCGCAATCAAATGACTGAAACAAGTAAAAGAGTATATTGCCGGAAAAAAAAAAACTTTCTTAGATTGCAAAACATACACTGAACTTTTTGGGGGAATAAAAGAAACTACTGCACTTTGATCTCAGCCAACTAAAATCAAATCAAACTTTTTTTCTTGCTTGGAAAGTTTTATTATCATTGTTTTATTTTTTTTTTTAGTTCGTTATACATTTTACATTCATTTTTTTTTTATTTATTTTTTATTGAGAATTATTTTTGCATTTATTTTTAAGATGAAATAAAAGAGTAAGGGAGATAACTCTCAACTTCCCTTTTGCTGGATGTTAAAACGGAAGTTACTATATCGACCAAAGTGACGTGTATTGCTTCGACCATAATATTCCCACTTTTCCTCGAGTGTTCAAAAGTGTATGGAAATGCTTCGAAGCAACAAAAAAGACGAAGAAGATGGTAAGAAACATATTCATTCATTATATAAATACCTAATGTCTGTCGATCTATTTTCCTTTCGTTCGTGTTGACATGACAATAGACCAATTATTTATTAAATAACTCTTGTGTTCTTTGATGGAGGTGTGGACGTGGTTATTTCTGCATTAACAACATATAATACACGTTTCAGAAGCGTAAAAGTTTTTACCATTATTCTTGTCGATAAAATGGCAAAAATAAATCGTCGTTCTGTTTGTTTATTAACATGTATCTTTAAATTTATGCATTCGTTAATTACTTCGATCTGTGTTATTTCGGTAAAGAGAAGAATGACCGTTTCCGACACGTAAACAATTACAACTCAAGAAAAATGTGATTTGAGATTTTTTTCATACATGATTCTAGTTTATTTCTCATAATTTTAAGAGTTCTTAACGATCAAATTTTTGTCTCACTTTTTCTTTATTACTTCATTTCTTGTCGATCTGTTCTGTGATAATATAAATATATGTATTTCACAGAATAAATAATTTTACGTTAATATGTTAAGCTATGAGAGCTAAATATTAAATTCGGTAGCTTCCCTACATCAACTCAATGTATATAAATATATACAGTAAATATATACTGAAAATATGATCTGGGAAAAAATAGCTGAAAATAGCAGCTAAGTCTTCTAATTACACTGCATCTTGACAAAAAGTTAGTCTTAAGTATACTGTTTGGAAATATATAACCATAGGCCTATAGTCACCGCTAAAACGCCTTTGATCATAGATGTGACCAGGGCTTACTTGGCCTAAACAACAACGGCGAATGGATTTTAAAAATGAAGGTACTTCATATGGTTTGGATGAGAAAATAATTGTAAAGTCAGCAAATATCTTGGAATTGTTATCCCAGCTGCTATGTAATGAACATCATCTTGTGGTATTAGAAATATAGTAAACTACGCCTCTAACTTTCTCATATCGTGGCCCTTCACTAATCCTTTCAATACCTTTAAGTGGTGAATGGATTCTCGAGGGGCTCACGATACGACAAGGATGGTACTATAGACGCATGAGGATTCCGTGTCAGTTCTTAGCAGAAGCTAATCTGAAATTATCCGTGTAGTTAGTAGGTAAAAATTATATTAAATGTATATCTTCTTTGCTTCCTTTCTTTACGTGATAATGTAAGCGTGCCGATGTTTTCTTTTGTGTAGCAGCTGATAGGTTTGTATCTATGCTCACTACCATTATTAACTCAACGTAAGACGGCAAGCTGGCAAAATCGTTAGCACGCCGGACAAAATGCTTAACGGTATTTCGTCCGTCTCAAATTCCTTTCATGGTTGATGTAATCGACTTATTCCCTCCCCGGAAATTACTGACCTTGTGCCAAACTTTGAAACCATTATTAACTAAGTGAAGCGGAAGTAAAGAAAACTGGTACAAGAAAAGTTAGAAACGCTCATAGGTGTATAAATTTGACAGGTGGTTATTATTGATTTGTGTCACCAGTGACTTGTATTTGATAGTAATTGCACATTTTTGCTGTACATTTGATGGTTATTGAAGTTTTAGTTATTTTGAATTGTATTTCTACAGACCTGGATTGGCATAATTTCATTTAAAAATCGTGGATAGTTTAAATCTAAATAAATTAAAGTGGTTTTGACATTTATGAAACTCCTGGTATATTTGAAGTGAGAGTACAAAGAAAAGAAAGGTGGACTCTCTACTTCATGACCATCAGCTTGTTTCTATAATGTTATACTCTAATCTGCAATTGAGCATATATAATTCTTTGGAAAATACAAAACTTGTAAAATTTATTAATAGTGTATTTTCTGCCATGTACAAGGGTCAGCAGAAAAGTTCATAGGCTGACCAAGATACTCTCATGGAATGTGACCAAATGAGGTTTATTTCCCAACATAGTCCTCCTTGCAGTCCACACAGTTCTTCCATCAGTGTTTCAGTGAGGGGATCCCGTTGGTGAAGCTTTCATCCTGTTAGTCAAAAAAGTCAATCAACAGCAGATATGATGTCGTCATCACTGAAGTATTAGTTCTCAGTCAAGTGGGGGTTTTTTTTTATGTTGGAGAACAGCTGATGGTCAGATGGGGCCAAATCAAGAGAATAAGGAGGGTGATCAACTAGTTCAAAGTCATAGACATGCACAGCAGCCATTGAAACCAAGGACTTATGTGATGGAGCATTGTCCTAATGAAACAAGACCCCTTTTGCAGCTGCCTCAGCAAGTTGGCATAGTACTTTCTATTGATGGTGTGGTCCTTTTGAAAATAGTCAATAAACTAAATGCCTTTTGCATCCCAATAAGCCGAGACCATCACCTTCCCTGCATATGAAACAACCGTGGCCTTCTTTGGAGCAAGTGAGGAGGAGTGTTTCCACTGCATGGATTGTCTCTGACTCAAAGTAATGAACCCAATACTTATTCTGGGTTAGAAAACGTTTAAAGAAACCAGCTGGATCTGCCTGAAACAATGTTAGATTTTCCTGTTACGTGATCAGCCTGGTATGCTTTAGATCAGGTGTCAGAAGCTGTGGCACCCACCAAGCACAAACCTTCATCATACCAAAATTATTGTGCAGAACATTTTCAACTCTCTCACAGAATATGCTAATAGCATTGGCTGTTTGATTTATAGTTAATCGTTTGTCCTCACCATGTGGTGAACACAATCAATGTTTTCCTCAGTGTTGTCAGTTGCAGGACATCCAGATCATGAGTCATCTCCAAGACTCTCTTGCCCTCCTAAATTTGGCTGCCCACATTTGCACTGTTGATAAAGCTGAAGCGTCATCCTCTAATCTAGCAACCATATCAGCATGAACATCCTTGAGAGCTAAAACTTTTTTTCTGCAGGTACTTGATAACACCACAATGCCAAATTTTGTGTATTTTCAAGAGAAGTTGCTACCAGTTACTTTTGAAGTCTTCTTTAAATAGTCAGACTGTCAGTTTACCTGGAAAGAAACAATGTAGTTATTAATAAAGAAGGTTGAAATTAATACATGCAAGATATCACAGTTCTAGCATCACTCCTCCATAGTCAGCCGATGAACCTTTCAGTCCACTCTCATGTATGAAAGTGCAATATTTGGGTTTTAATTAGATTTTGTTTCATTCTGTTTTTCTTTTGCTGTAATATTTGTCTCTGTTTATACTACATTGCGAGTTATTTATACTTATTTATTACAGGGGGAAGTAACCCTTACAATCATTTGGAGAAAGCCACTGTACTTCAAGAGGTATGGTCAATCTTTTTCATTGAATTATAAGGGTTATCCGTTTCACTGGACTGATAGAGATCATACATTTACAAATTGGAGTAAATTCCTAGGAGACTGCTGGGAGATTATTAATAGCTTTGTTGCTACTAAAACTTCAAGATATATCTTTGTTTTCTAGAACAGTATCATAAAGGTGGAAATAATCCCATTTATAATAATACAAGGGTGCAAAACATTTAAAACTAAATCTAACATTACCCAATAAGCTCATAAAAGCTAACCCTTTTAATCATAAAGATCTGTTGAGCAAACGCTTATCTCTGATGAGTATGGTGTTATGTAAATGACAAAATAATCTCTCCTATCAAATAGGAAGGACCCTGGTCTAAAAGAGATAGCCTTCACCACTAGAGGACTTGAACATGGCACTAGGTAAAAAGCACTTGGTGATGGTGTCACATAGAAAACACTGTTGATGGTGCCACGTGAAAAGCATTGATGGTGCCACATAAAAAGCACTGGTGCTGGTGTCACATAGAAAACACTGGTGTTGGTGCCACATAAAAAGCGCTGGTGCTATATAAAAAGCTGTAAAGTGATTGGCATTAGGAAGGGCATCCAGCTGTGGAAACCAAGAAGACCCATGCCCGACAGCAGAAGTGTTAAGATTGATCCTTCTGGTTGTGTAAGGCACCTATGGTGGTGCCATGTAAAAACGCCTGTTCAGCAACACATAAAGACGCCTGTGTGGCAACATGTAAAGGCACCTGTGCAGCACCAAATAAAAGCATCCGTGCAACATCATGTAAAAACATCTGTGAAGCAACACGTGAAAGTGCCCACGTGGTGCCTCATAAAAGCATCCAGCATGCTCTGTAAGGTGGTTGGCTTTAGGAAGGGCATCCAGCCATAGAAACCATGCCAAATCAGACTGGTGTCTGGTGCAGTCACCCAGCTTGCCAGCCCTGGTCACACTGTCCAACCCATACCAGCATGGACAACGAATGTTAAATGATGATGATGATAATGATTAAGGTGGATGCAGTAAAGATCAGTTTTAGAGGAGGGAAGTAAAGGATAGGAAACAAGTGTGTCAGGGAAGTGGAGGAGGAAGAGGTGGTAAGGGACAGTAGTAGGGATGCAATATTTCCTACAAGTCTACAACAACTTAATACTAAAATATATATTTCATTTTCTGATTCCAGGCTAGAACCTTCAATGAATCTCCTATAAATCCAAGAAAATGCAGTCAGATATTAACCAAAATTCTTTACCTCCTGAATCAGGTTTGTCTTTATCAAATTATTTTAGCCTTGTGTGCAGTATGTTATCACATATTTAAAATGGTTTAAATTCACCACTTTTACAAAGATTTTTTTTTTATTTTATTTAAAACTACCATATCTGTTTCATTATAATTATTCTTCATTGCCTATGAAATTTCTTACTGGTTCAATTATGAGCAACTTTCTACATTTTGTTTGACGTAAATAACTTGTTCCCAAAACAGTAATAAACAATCTCTCTAATACTCTAATGTGTGTGTGTGTGTATATATATATATATATATATATATATATATATATATATATATAGAGAGAGAGAGAGAGAGAGAGAGAGAGAGAAAGAGAGAGATACACATGCACACAAACTGGCACTCCATCAGTTACAATGATGAGTGTTCCAGTTGATGCAATCTGAAATTAGCACGCAAGTAGCTAAGCACTCCACAAACACTCATACCCTTAACATAGTTCTCAGGGAGGTTCAGTATGACCCAGGTTGGCTCTTTGAATTATAAGTGCAACTCATTTTTGCCAGGGGAGTGGACTCAAGCAATATGAAATAAAGTGCCTTGCTGAAGGACACAGTGCACCACCTCTTTCTTTTCTTCCCTGAGTGTCAACATAATAATATCAACTGTGAATATCCCCATATTTTTGTTTGTTTTTTTTTTGTCATTTGTATTTGTTTTCTGTTATGTATATATATATATATATATATATATATATATATGTATCTTCTTTATTAAAACAATTCAACTCTAGAAATACATTTTGTTGTATCAAACTCATTTTTACAGGGAGAAAATTTTGGCCGGACTGAGGCAACAGAAGCGTTTTTTGCCATGACGAAGCTATTCCAGTCAAAAGATGTAAGTTTTTAGCTTTTTATTTAGCCTTCTTTCAACATGGTCCATTTCAATAACCTTTTCCGACACTTAGAAAATGATAAATAGATACTAGTGTGAATTTATGAATTATCATCTTTCAGCTTTTTCTAATATCATGGACTCTCCCATTGTTAGATGGCATATGGGGGTTCGGCAAGTTCTTGCTGAACAACCACACAGATGATTTGGTTATAGTGATCAGATGTTTGTGTTCACATAGGCTCACCCCCTCCATCAAATTGACTTTACCTGTACAGGTGCACCATGCGCTACATGTCAGAGCAGCGTGAAATGAAGTGCTTTGCTCAAGAACACAACCCAACGCCCAATCTGGGAATCGAAACCATGATCTCGCAATTGTGAGTGCAACACCCTAATCACTAAGCCATATACACCTTCAGTAGCTGGCTAGGCAGAAGACTGCACCATACTTCTGTGTTTTGGCATGGTTTTTACAGCCCTTCCTAACACCAACTACCCAGCAGAGTGGACTGAGTGCTTTTTACATGGCACCAGCACAGGTAAGGTCAGTTTTGGCATGGTTTTTACAGCTGGGTGTCCTTCCAAATACCAACCACTCTACAGTGTGGATTGGATGCTTTTTAAGTGGCACCAGCACTGGCAGGGTCACCAAGTAACTTGCAAAACAAAGATCCTTTGAGAGGGGAGGGGGTATTGGAGGAGGGGATTTTGTGTCAAATGATGAAAGGTTATAGTGGGGCAGAGTAACAGAAACAGGTGTCTTGCTGTAGGGGAGGTACATGGTTAACCAGCCAGATATATATATATATATATATATATATATATATATTTGAAGAAAAGCAGCAAAAATTCAATAGGTTATAGCAGTACGTACGTTTCGTACAAACTTCATTTATTTATGTAGTGAGAACACCACATAAGATGTGCAATGAAAATGTACTCAATAATATTTTTTGTGTTCTTCAGATGACAGTTCGTAGATTGGTTTACCTTGGCATTAAAGAAATGTCCAGCATTGCTGATGATGTTATCATAGTTACCAGCAGGTGAGTTCCATGGACATAATTTGGATCTTAATACACTGCACCCACTCTAACCACTGTGCCTCACTTCCATCTTGCACCTTTGCTTTCGGATAAAAATTTTTTAATCTCTTACTTGTTTCAGTCATTACACTGTGGCCATGCTGGGGCACCACCTTGAGGAATTTTAGTCAAACTAATCGACCCCATACTTTTTTTTTTTTTAAGCCTGATACTTATTCTGTCAAACACCTTTGCTGAACCACTAAGTTACAGGGATGTAAACACACCCACACCTGTTGTCAAGGTGGACAGGGACAAACACAAACAGAAAGGCACACACATATATACGATAGGTTTCTTTTCAGTTTCCATGTACCAAAGACTCTTGCCCAAGGTGCCACCACACAGTAGGACTGAACTCGGGACCATGTGTTTGGGAAGCAAACTTCTTACTACACAACCACACCTGAGCCTATGAATAGGACAGAGTCTTTTTTTTGTCTGCCTTGCTGGGTTGCCGCCAACCTTGCAAGCAACACATGCAAAAGAAGCTGCTTGAAGCTGACATTTTTCATTTCATTCCTGGCTCTCATGGGAATAGAAATTGCATTCTCGTTTAAGCTTTAATTTAAAGTAACATATATATATTTATATGTGCACATAAATATATATGTATCTATATTACACATACATCTACATGTAACATGTATATATATATATATATATATATATATATATATATATATATATATGCACAGGCGTGACTTTGGTAAGAAGCTTGCTTCTCAATCACATGGTTCCTGGGTTCAGTCCCACTGTGTGGCACCTTGTGCAAGTGTCTCCTACTATAGCCTTGGACCAAGCAAAGGTCTTGTGAGTGGATTTGGTAGACAGAAACTGAAAGAAGCCCATCCTATATATGTATGTGTGTGTGTCTTTGTGTCCATGTTTGTCCACCACCTCACCGCTTGACAACTGCTGTTGGTATGTTTATGTCCCTGTAACTTGGTGGTTTGGCAAAAGAGACTGATTGAATAAGTACCAGGCTTAAAGAAAAGTAGTAAGTTCTGGGGTTGATTAGTTCAACTAAAGCCCTTCATGACAGTGCCCCAGCATGGGCTGCAGTCTCATGACTGAAACAAGTAAAAGATGAAAGATATATATGAGTGTGTATTTTCTAAGCAGCATTTTCATGTGATTAATTCTTCTTCTCACTCCTTCTTGCTGTTAGTATAATTGGAATTTTCTGTGTCTCTAATAATAATAATAATAATAATAATAATAATAATCTTTTTATCATCATTATCATTAAACAGTTTAATGAAAGACATGACAGGACGAGAAGACCAGTTCCGAGGACCAGCCATTAGAGCACTCTGTTCCATTACTGATGTAAGTTCAACAAACTTCTTTAGTCATTTGCTGTTTTTATGTATTGTCTTTTTTGTTTTTGTTGTTGTCTTTGCATTCAAAAACAGGGTCAAACAAAAGTGTTATACGATGAAAGTCTTTGCGGATGTTATCAATGACTTTTTGTCATCTGTTATGGACAGTCTAAGCAGCAACCTTACAACTTTGTCTGTGTACAGTTTACTATTTTGTTACAGATAAGATCAACAGAGAAGGTACTCAATCCAATAAGAGATAAATATCATGTGCGAAATTAAAAATATAAAATGGCAACAATTTACCCATCGCACCTTGTATACATATAACGAGCATATTGTATACAGGTACTCAGGTGCACTATAACCCATCAGAAAAGTTTAATAGAAGGGACAGAGAGCAGACATATAAGTCAAGTAAAGAAAGACCACAATGAAAGCTAGATGTACATGCACAATAAACATAATTAAGGGATCAGCAACAGTTGCTTCACCACATACCGAAATTCAGAAATAGCAGTTAAAGTACTAAAACTCCAATAGATAGCAATACTTGTAACTCACAAAGGCAAAACAAGAAGAAAAACAATGAAACTAACCAGTCTTAGTTAATCATAGACGCGTTTCTGGATCAGAATAGTAAAAACCTTCATTTCCTCATCAGAATGATATTCTAGTTTGTAAATTCGAAAATGCTGGCAACCATGCATGCTCGACCAAGCGACATGGTGCATCAACATATGTACATGCACAGTACATAGAATAAAACACAAAAAAAGAGAAAAGCTGGAAAAGTGAACATTAAAAGAGTTATAAAAAATAAGAGTGCATAAGTAGTTCAAGAATAAGGTTGCCAAATTTCAGGAAGCATGAAATTTTTGAAGGATGCAGTGTCATGGCAGCTGACAATGGACACAAGTAGTTTATTCCATGCTGCAACAATTCTGATGCTTCTAAACCCAACATTTTTCTCTTCTATTTCCTAAACAGGGCAGTATGTTGCAAGCTATTGAGCGTTATATGAAACAAGCCATTGTAGACAAGGTTCACTCAGTGTCCAGTGCTGCTCTGACTTCATCTTTGGTGAGTTTATTGCTCTTGTATTCTTTTACTTTTTTTATACTAGTTTCAGTCATTGTTTGTTTGTCCATGGACAAGATATCTCAAGAACCACTGTATGGATTTGGATGAAACTTTGAGGGATGTTTGGCCTTTTGACTGGTGCGAACTGATTAGATTTTGGGATCGATCTGGTACCAGACAAGGATTCTGGATTATTTATCTTGTTTTTTTAATTTAATTTTTGAGAGCGGTGGGGTTCATTCTTAGTATTCTCATTTGTGACAGCAGTTGAGTATAATACATACATATTTTCATTTTAAAAATCATCTCTGGCTAATCGTTGAGAGGACGTTGGTATTGCCTTGGCAATGGTTTGCACTCTCTGAGTGCTCTTGTTTTATTTTATCTTCAGTTTCGTTGATCCTGGTCCTTATTTCATCCTGATACATTTTTATTGATCTCTATTTATCAAATTATCAAGTTGCCTTTTTTTCTTACACCTCCCCTGTTTTTACATTGATAAAAATAAACACAGATCCACACGCACACATAAAACATATATACTCACATGTATTAAAATTCATATTTATATCTTGATGTTCTCTTTCAGCATTTATGTAAAGGCAACCAAGAAATTGTAAAAAGATGGATAAACGAGGCACAAGAAGCAGTAAACAGTGACAATGTTATGGTGCAGGTAGGTGCCTTGTTTCAATATTACATTACATTACATTACACCTTGACACTTTCATAATGTTATTATATTTATGAATCGGCTGCATTTCTTTTTGTGAGGTTTATGCGGTGCAGGTGAGGTGTCTTAATTAACTGTGAAGATGCACCATCCTGTTCTGATCATATTTTGAGGCTAGTTACAATTCTTTCAATGAAGTTGGAGTAATAGACTCACTCTTTTGTTACCATATTTATGTTGAAATAAACTGCATGGCTGTGTGGTTAAGAAGCTTGCTTTCCTCCCTTATGGTCTTGGGTTCAGTCTCACTCCACAGCAAATTGGGCAAGTTCTTTTCCTATAGCCCAGGCCAACCAATGCCTTGTGAGTGGATTTGGTAGATGGAAACTGAAAGAAACCCATTCTGCATGTGGGTCTTCCACATGTTCCATCTAGTTTGGGAGAAGAGAGAATAAACTTTCTTGGTCAAAGTCTACCATTCTGTTACCATTTCTCAAACCGTAGATGTCTTATTGACAGTTCAATGCTCAAACTTTTAGTTGTTGTAAACCTTTTATAATAACCTCAAAAATCTGAATATTTAAATCATAAATAAACCCACAGCTTATATCTTTGTCAATCCAGATTGGTTTTACTGTAAAACCAATTTATTATTTCTCTAAAATGTTTGTGTTTGTTTTTTCTTCAGCCTTTTGAAAAATGTAACCTTTGTAAATAGTAAATCACAATGTTAATATATCGATATCGTTTTATATTTCAGTACCATGCACTGGGATTATTGTATCACATTCGGAAGAATGATAAATTGGCTGTTACTAAACTGGTCAGCAAATTTAGCAAACATTCTCTACGATCCCCATATGCACATTGTTTGTTGGTAAGAAGGATTAACTATTTTTTTCTCTCTCTCTCTCCTCCCCACTTAATATATTTACAGCTTCAGTTAATGTTCCATGTCATTTGGGATTTTTCAATGAATTTTTTCTAATAAAATTAAAAAATTTTTTCCATTCTGCCCTGATTTAAATTTTTCTATAACTTCTTTTTTTGGCTACAAATAGAAAAAAATGACTGAATTATTTGAATTGTTATTTATAAATATTTACATAATAATTACATAGCAACATTGTTGGAGTAATGATTATGTATCTTACAAAAAAAAAACCATTGACTCTTTTAACATCATTATTGTTTGGTTACAGATTCGTATTGCCAGCAAATTAATTGAAGAAGAAGAATGTGGGTGAGTGAATCTCACTTTTAATTAAAATTTTCATTAAATAATTTCCTACTTTATATAATACTTTGTAACAAGGTTAGCTAATTTAATTACAGAATAATTCTCTTCTTAACCCTTTTGTATTCAATCCGACCATATCTGGCCCAAATATTCTACTTGTTTCATATTAAAACTTGCCAAATCCAACCTGTTACAACTACCCTACAATGTCATTCGAAAAATATACAAACACGCCATTGAAATCTTGAAGCTACAAGATAATGCATGATTTATTCAAAGCAAGGTGAAGAAATATGCGATAGATTTGAGAGTGATTTGAATGCTAAAAGGTTTAAGTCATCCGTAAATTGTTGGTGAACAAACAGAAACAACATAAAGAGGATTCTCTAATGTCACTGAGGACATGGCAGCCTTTCTAGTGCTGGTGCCATGATAAGATAGACCCAGTACATCTATTACAAGTGGTTGGTGTTAGGAATGGCATCAAGCTGTAAGAGTTATGCCGAAGGAAATATACTGATGAGACATGGTCTTCCAGCTCATCTTGAAGGGCAGTAACTTTGGATAGAAGCTAAATCAGACTGTATCAAACCATCTCACCCCAGCATGGTAAAATGATAATAACGATGATAATATGCTATTTAATATTCAGCATACATGTGCATTCATACTTTCCTTTGCAGGCCAGTTATTTCAGACAAATTTGATTAAATAATCTGTTGAGTGATCTGAAGGCTCTTTTCTGTTTCTTTTAAGAGAAATATATATGTATATAGTTGAACAGAACAAACAAACAAAAAAAATGACATATTATTGATATTCCTGATATTTTTTTAATGTGTAAATCGATTACTGAAGACAAAATTGATTTAAACAAGAAGAATGGAACAAACAATTTGCTTTATTACATAATTTAACAATTGTTTCATCATTTTACCAGAAGCATATTGTTGTATTATTGTTCTTATATAATAGGTGTAACAATACATTGCATCAGTCTTTTATACTTGTATCCGATAGCCAGTACCTGTGGATGGGCTAAATATAGCAAACTCAAAGCTTAAAATCCAAACAGAACTTAAATACATGCATGCATACATACATACATACATACTTACACGCACGCACACATACATACACACACATACATACATACATACATAACTACACACACACACACACACACACACACACACACACACACACACACATCATGTAAAAAGCAGCTGTGCCAGCATTATCAGCCCCTTTTGCTACCCTTTCCAGGGCACCCATGACAACAGGTATTGTTTTAGTCTTCAGGTTCCACATTTTGCTAATTTCTATTTCAAGATCTTTATACTTGCTCATCATTATTATCATTATTATTATTATTCAGTAGTTTTATTTTCGCTTCACTACCGAGCGCAGCTCTGTGTGCCTTGGGTATGTGCTGTGGTTTGCTGTGATGCTCTTATGGTTACTGCTTGAAAGTGTTTTGCGTAGGATGTGTGCAGTGCCCAGTAGTGCAATTTTCTGTATGTTATATATATTTGTAAGTCCTGGTGTTTTTGTTCTGTATTTGTCTGAATATTATCATTATTATTATTATTATTATCTTTATTATTATTATTATTATTTTTTTAATTTTTTTTTCCAGTGCTGAAAGCCAGCTGTTTGAATTCATTGAAAGTTGTCTTCGCCACAAAAGTGAAATGGTTATATATGAAGCTGCCCATGCTATTGTTAATATGAAGACAACACCAGCAAAGGAACTTGCACCTGCCGTCTCTGTATTGCAATTGTTCTGCAGTTCTCCTAAACCTACTCTTCGGTTTGCTGCTGTCCGAACTCTAAATAAAGTAAGCTTCAGAACAACACTTTCCCTTTAGTGTGATTTTTCCCAAAATCCTGGAACCCAAGCCTATATTTACAGCCTGTCATTGCACTCCTAATTTTAATCCAACATTAAACCCTTTAATACAAACTTACCTGAAACATAATTGCAAATGGTTTTATCTCCAGTATAGAATGATTAGTAGCCTTGGTCCTTAAATTCTTTTGCTTGCTTCAGTCGTTAGACTCTGGCCATGCTGGAGCACCACCTTGAAGCATTTTAGTCAAACTTATTGACCCCAGTATTTATTTATCTTTGAAGAGCCTGGTACTTATTCTATCAGTCTCTTTTGCCAAACAGCTAAGTTATGAGGATGTAAATACAGCAACACCAGTTGTCAAGCAGTGGTGGGAGACAAACACATACACAATGACACAGATACAGATAGGTGTGTATATATATATATATATATATATATATATATATATAATGTATGTATGTATATATATCAGTTAAAATAGTGAGGAAGGCAAACAATTAGACATGGCAGAACTATGGCATTTAAATTCATTTAATTCAATCTGAAAATAGTAAAATAATATAAAACATGTAAAGATAGCAGACACCAGTTTTTTATTATTGATTAATTGTTTGCCTTGACTAATTGTTTACCTTCTTCACTACTTTAACCAATACCTACTGACCCAAAGGTAAGCTACCAGTTGCCAGTTTTTATCAAACGAGACATTCACACAAGCACAACTCCAGCTGGTGTTCTTGTTGAAATTTTGGTGGATTACCTATTGGAGCATTCAGAACACGTACCTGTTAGTTTGGGTTACCTTAACCTAAACTCCTCATATCTTTTGTATATATATTTATATATACAACAGGCTTTAAATCCCCCAATGCTTTATATTTGGTTTGCAGTATTAATTTTTGGGGTCAATTTAGTTATTGAAAAACAAATAAAGTAAAAAGAAAATTGCCATTTGATTTAAATGAAATTCTTTAATTTCATCATTTGTGTGTGTATGCGTGTATATATATAACTTAACTTTTATATTATAGGTTTTTTTGGGGTTTTTTTTTTAAATCCTGTCCTAATGTACACGTTTTTAATATAATACATGTAAATTTATAACTTCATCATACCGTATATATTTACCCATTATATGTTATATCATAATGTACGTTTACATATCGTAATGTTTTAACTTTAATTGTCATATTTTTATACAACTTAGAAATCATGCATATTTATAAATATTTTTTTAATAAATATTTTGAACATTCATGATATTTCTTAAGTTTTTATTGTTGTATTTGCTTGTCTTTTTACCGTACCTTTTAGACACTTTAGAGACTGAATACTATAAATTCATTTATTGATTCTTGAAGGAATTGAACACACATATTGTATCTTGCATTGGATATCTGGTATTATTCCTGTGATTTTCCACCCTTATGTATCCATTTTTACTATAAGATGATATATATATATATATATATATATATAAACAAATACACACACACACACACATACACACATTGTTAGAATGTGGCTCTTCTAATCCTGTATTTCTTTATTTACCATTGTTAGGTAGCCATGAAACATCCCGCAGCAGTGACTGCATGTAATCTGGATTTGGAAAATCTGATCACAGACCTCAACCGGAGCATAGCAACACTTGCTATCACAACTCTTCTTAAGGTTTGCCTTTTTTATTTCCTTACTAATTATTCTATTGTATACACACACACACACACACATACACATTTATAGAGAAAGAGAGTTCAAGTGGTGTACAGATTTTATATATTAAGAAAAAGGAGGTAGAATTTTGGATTATTACTTATTTAGCACTTTCAAAATATGTGTGTGTGTGTGTTAGTTGAAAAAAATCTAATATTGAATAGGGAAGAGAATGTTCTTTAATTTTCTATATGTGTGCATACATATCTGTGTATATGTGTAAGTGTGTGTGGTGAATTTTTGGAGGCTTAGTTAGAGGATAAAAAAAGGAAAGAAAGAAAGGGTTATATGTGTGTGTGTGTGTGTATAAGACTCAGTGGTTTATTTCACTGACAGGTCATAAGTCGATCTGGTTTATGTTGGATTTATATTTTTCAACACTGTTTTCATTCATGCAAAGGATGCTTCAAAGAGACTGCATGAGAGACAGTGGCAAGCAGTGGATGCCTGCATTGCCAGATGCTGCCATAGTTATCATACACGCAGCTGCCTGACATCCGAAAATCGATTTTTTTAAATTTATTTTTTTGTGATCTTAAATGCAGATGGTCATAAGTCGCGTAGGTCATAAACCGAGTAAGAGGTGTATGTATATTTGTGTCATGAATGTGTTTCAGTAAACATGTAAGATACGAATTTAACAAATGGCTGTAAAAGCTCTCTTAAAATAAAACGTAATACATGTCACATTATTTTACTTCTAGACTGGAAGCGAAAGCAGCGTTGATCGTCTGATGAAGCAGATTTCAAATTTCATGAATGAAATTTCAGATGAGTTCAAAATTGTTGTTGTTCAAGCAATAAGGTTTGTACAAAGTTTGTACAGATATCTATGTAGAATTTCATGAAATTCAAAATTATGTGTAAATGGATTTAAAACATTTTTTTCTGTTCCTTTTCTATTCTCTAGATCTCTTTGCCTGAAATTCCCTCGCAAACATAATGTTGTGATGAACTTTCTTTCTTCTATGTTAAGAGACGAGGTAAATAATTGCTATATTATAATATTGATACCCATTTTTGCTGACTAATTCAAAAATTCTTTGTATTTCTTGTGTGTTGTTTTTTGGGGGCGGGGATGAATTTTAACCCTTTCAGCATTCTCTCTCAAATGTAATGCTTATTTATTCTCCTTGTTATGAGTTGGAATGTTAAAAGCACCATCTGAGTGATATCATTGCCAGGGCCGCTGACTGGCTCCTGTGCCGGTGGCACATAAAAAGCACCGTTTGAGCGTGATCATTGCCAAGGCCGCTGACTGGCTCCCCTGCCGGTGGCACATAAAAAGCACCATTCGGGCATGATCGTTGCCAGTGTCGCCTGACTGGCTCCTGTGCCGGTGGCAGGTAAAAAACACTATTCAAGTATGGTTGTTGCCAGTGCCGCCGGACTGGCCCTTGTGCCAGTGGCACGTAAAGGCATTCACTATACTCTTGGAGTGGTTGGCGTTAGAAAAGACATCCAGCTGTAGAAACTTTGGCAGATCAGATTGGAGCCTGGTGCAGCCTTCTGGCGTGCCAGTCTTCAGTCAAACCGTCCAACCCATGCCAGCATGGAAAGCAGGCGTTAAATGATGATGATGATGTGATTGTTTATTTTTAGAATAATACTGTTGGGTATGTGTGAGAGGCCAGATCTGGCTACTATGAAGATAAAACAGGTAGATTATTTTGGCTGGATATGACTAGTTTAAATGCTAAAGGGTTAAATCAGCCATATCAGACCACAATAGCTTACCTGTTTTATGTTCAAACCATCCAGATCTGGCCTCTCACACCTACCCTACAATGTCATTCTGAAAATAAGCAGTCTTATTATTAAAATCTCAAAATTTCAAGATAATACATGATTAATTTAAAACAACATGAATAAATAAGCATTACATTTAACAAAATATTCTGAATGTTAAAGGATTAAATTCTTAAAATTTTTTGATTTTCTTCTCAGCATTTCAAATGGTCTATTTCCTTCTAAATGAGAATTTATTTTCATGCTATATATATATATAAGTAAAGACACATGGCTTGGTGGTTAGAGTGTCGGGCTCATAATCACGAGGTAGTGAGTTTGATTCCCAGACCAGGCTGTGTGTTGTGTTCTTGAGTAAGACACTTTATTTCACATTGCTCCAGTTCACTCAGCTGTAGAAATGAGTTGCGACGTCACAGGTGCCAAGCTATATCAGCCTTTGCCTTTCTCTTGGATAAATCGGTGGCATGGAGAGGGAAGGCTGATATGCATGGGGGACTGCTTGTCTTCCATAAACAACCTTGCCAGTACTTGTGCCTTGGAGGTAACTTTCTAGATGCAATTTCATGGTTATTCATGACCAAAGGGGCTCTTCATATATATATATATATATGTGTGTGTGTGTGTGTGTGTGTGTGTGTATATATATATCTGTAAAAATATGTGACAATTATTCGGTAGCCATGATAAAACTCCGAGTTTCGGATGCCAGGGCAGAAACCCACACCGCCATCTTTTCAGAGTTTTATCATGGCTACCGAATAATTGTCACATATTTTTACAGATAAATTCCTCTGTTTACATAATATCGAGGTCTCTTTCTTTTTTTTTGTTGTCTTTTCTATCAATATATATATGTATATATATACACACATACTTTAGTGTTGTGATCAAATTTCATTTTAAGTTGGATAAATTTATATTGGTATTTACTTTGAAATCTCTTTTTATGTTGTTCTGTTGCAGGGTGGCTTTGATTACAAGCGAGCTATAGTGAACAATATCATTGTTATCATTGATGAAAACCCAGATGCAAAAGAAGCTGGTATGTCTATTTAAATAAACATCACAATTGAAATTAGCAGTGGATCTTGTACAGTAAAACAAAATAGAGAGCAAACAAATCAAAAATGAAATTAAAGTAACTTGCTGGGAGTGAGGGGATGGGGGTTTAAATCTTAAAATTTCAGACAGAAATTGTATAAGGCTTTCTGAATGGTTCCAAGCTATTTATTCAGTACCATCAGAAAATCTCATGTTCTGATATCGGGTACTGCTCAAACGTTAGAACCTCCCTTATCATCATTATTTTTTCGTCTAATTATTCCATTCCTGCACAGGTCAGGTGGGTTTTTTTCCTTCCATTACACTGTCATGCCATAAAGACGCAGCTGACAGAGAATTCATGAGTGTATATTTTCTTTCATCTTTCACTTGTTTTAGTCTTTGGATCGCAGCCATGCTGGGGTGCCACCTTGAAAAGTTGTTTGGTTGAACAAATCAACCTTAACACTTCAGAAATTTTTTTTTAAGTCTGGTACTTATTCTATTGCTCTCTGTTGCTGAACTGCTAAGTTACAGAGACGTAAACATACCAACACCAGTTGTCAAGTGGCAATGGGGAGACAAACAGACACACACACACACACACACACACACAAATATACATATATGATAGGTTTTCTCACTCCCTATCATCCAAATTCATTCACAAGGCATTGGTTGGTCCAAGGCAATAGTAAAAGATGCTTGCCCAAGGTGCCATGCTGTGGAATGTAGTTACAAATTGAGCTTCATAGCAAAACACATACATACTGACACACTCACATGTACAGTTATATAGACACACACACACACACACACACACACACACACACATACACACACGCTCCACCATGAAAGTGAATTTTCACTGCGGTTATATTTTCTCTCAGGTTTGGCCCATTTGTGTGAATTCATCGAAGATTGTGAACATACAGTTCTGGCAACCCGCATTCTTCATCTTCTTGGCCGCGAAGGACCACGTACTCCAACACCTTCTAAATACATCAGATTTATCTACAATAGAGTTATTCTAGAAAATGCTGCTGTAAGAGCTGGTAATGTCATTTCATTCTTCATTTTTACTCTTCACATAGAATCTTCCTCTACAGAAATCTTACTTTTTTTTTTGGTAGGGGTCCAATTTTAATCCCTTATAATTGCAATGAAAGCTTATGTTTTTTTGAAAGTATTTTAATTATATCAGGTTTTCTGTTAGTCTTCTGCAACAAAGGGCTTCAAAGACAGGAACGAATATGAAGCCTAGTTAATCAGTTTTTGTGTATCTGTGAGACATGCATTGGCAGATGTAGTGGACTAATAGTTATTGAATTTTGCAGCCAATGTTGATTTGTATATATGTTCCTGCAACTACTTGGCATCAGCTGTGTTATGACCACTGGCCACATGGTAACCCATTTATATGTAGCAGCAGTCTGTCAAAAAAATGGCACCAAAGACAAGAATGTTAATTACATTTCAATATGTTTTTTGTCCGAAAATAGTTGTTTACAATATCCAGGATATTTGCTTGTATTTTCACTGCTCTGCCCAGCTTCTAATAAAAGCAAGCTTTTAATGTTTCTGCATGAGATCTGAATAGCCAATCACTTGCTGATATCATCAATCTGTGACAGAATCCTGTTTGCTGTTTAGATTTAATTTCACATCTGAACACAATGATTTTGGTTTCAATTCCTAGGCCCAAACTGGTGTTTGGGCTTCAACCAATATTCCTGCTACAATTTTAAACCCGTAACTAGGTGACTCTTTAATTCTATTGACTATCATTTAAACTATAAACGCATACCATATTCTCTGGCATACAAGCCAGTGTAGTATATAATATAAACAGTCAAACATCATCACTACCTTCCCCAATTCTGCTGCATTTCACAGGAATTTTTGGTCCTTCATAGTAATTCAATGTACAAGTTGACCTATCTTTTTTTGGCTGTAAATTTCAACTCATATGTTGAAAGATACAGTATTAAATTCTTTCCTGAATTTACCATGTTTTAGAATTTTCATCATTTGTCTTGTAATTATTTTCTGCAGCTGCTGTTACTGCCCTTGCTAAATTTGGAGCACAGTGTGAAGATCTTTTACCAAGCTGTGTCGTGCTCTTAGAAAGGTAAGCAAGATTATTTTTGTGCATTATAAAGTGAAGCTTTTCTTTTTATTGACTTCAAAAGTTATTTCAGAAATATTTATTCTTGACATAATATATTACAATCTTAGAGTTTGCCAATCAAACTATTAGCATAATGTTTTTGCATACTTCCAGTCTTTTAATGAATACTCTATTCAAAATACAGGAATGCAAAACTCTCTAAATGTTGATAATGAAATATTGTTATTAAGATTATATATTTCTACAATGATTAACATTATGTTGATTATTTGCTAATATTCTCACACAATTAACCAAGGTAGTATGCTGGCAGAATCGTTAGCATGCTAGGCAAAGAGCTGAGTGATATTTCATTTGTCTTTACTTTCTGAGTTCAAATTCCACCAAAATCAACTTTTCCTTTCATCCTTTCGGGGTCGATAAAACAAGTACCAGTTGAGTACTGGGGTCAATGTAATCAACTTATCCCCTCCCCTGAACTTGCTAGACTTATACCAAAATTGGAAACCGTTATTTTTTTAGTTAAGTACAATGACAAACTGGAAGAATTCTTAGCACATCAGAGAAAATGCTTTGAGTCATTTTTTTTTTCTAGTTCTTCATCTTCTGAACTCAGATCCCAGTAAAAATCAACTTTGCCTTTCATACTTTCAGGATCAATAAAACAAACATTGGTCATGTTGATGTAATCAAACTGCCCCGCCTCCCCCACTCCCCTTTGTGCCACAATTTGAAACTGTTATTACTGTTAAGTATTGTTGTTACCTGTTTCTTCAGATGCCAACTTGATACTGATGACGAAGTGAGAGACCGAGCTACTTTCTATGTCAATGTTCTCAAACAGTACCAGAAGGCCTTAAATTCTGCATACATTCTTAATGGTAAGTTAGTAGTATGTTGTCTGCCTCCTTACATATGTGTATGTGAGTGTGTGCCTGTGGTGCATGTGCATATAATATATATATATATATATATTCTATAATTTATAGAGCAAACAGTAAACGGTTGTGATTATTAATACTCAGAGTTTCGAATGTCGGAGCAATGAGCTACTGTAGATTCTTGTTGGCTATTAAATGGCAACAGATGCTATGAAAATCCGTTAAATATAAGGCTCTAATAGATGGAAAAAGAGAATATATATATATATATATATATATATATATATATATATATATATAATAGTAGGGTAAAAAATTGGATATTAATTAATATCAATTTAATACCAAGAAACCAGCACATTAAAAGAATCAGAAGATTCAGAAAATATTTTCTGAGATCTCAAAAGGATTATTGTATATGTATATATAAAAGAGACCACTAAGTGGACTGTTAATGTGCTAGAAGAAGATCACCGAAAAGTTCTCAAAGAAAAAATTTAGCGAAGCAAAAACATATGGGCAAGACTAGTGAAAATTATAGAAATAAATACAAGGTTTTTATTTCTATAATTTTCATTAGTCTCGCCCGTATGTTTTTGCTTCGCTAAAATTTTTTCTTTGAGAACTTTTTAGTGATCATCTTCTAGCACACTAGCAGTCCACTTAGTGGTCTCTTTTATATATATATATTAAGACAAGTAACTAAATTCCTTTAAGGGATGTGGGCATCATAGTTCTCCGGTTTATACCAGCATTCAGTGAAAACCAAGTATATTAGTTTATCATTGAAATGTATAGGTATTTAAAAAAACTTTATGAATGAGAAAATGAAGAAAATGGATAAAATTGACTTACATATTTATTTAAAGACATTCAAATTCATGCAGAGAAATTCCTGCCTACAGCTGTTTCCACACCCAACCAATTCAATTACAGAAATAAAATACCATATACATACTAAGAAGAAAGAGGAAGTCAGAATTTTGGATAATTCTTTATTAGTGCTTTTGTTCGTTGAATCAAACGCTTCAAGATCTTCAAGAGTTCAATTAAATAAACAAAAGTGCTAATAAAGAATTATCCAAAATTCTGACTGACTCTGTCTTCTTAATATACAATATCTGTACACCACTTCAAACATCCTATACATACATATATATATATATATATAAATAATTACTGAAACAAATAAAAGAATAAAGATGTGTGTGTATATATATGTATGTATATATATAGTGCTTTCTTTGTTGCTTATGAAATAGCAATGTGGATACTTAATCCATTAGCAATTAAACTGGGCCATTTGCAGCCCAAATATTCTATCTGTTTTATGTTCAAGAGTGAAGACACATGGTTAAGTGGTTAGGGTATTCGGCTCACAATTGAATGGTTTATGAGTTCAATTCCTAACAGCACATTGTGTTCTTGAGCAAAACACTTTATTTCATGTTGCTCCAGTCCAATCAACTGGCAAAAGTAAGTGCCAGCCATGCCACATTCTGTGTCATGTTGAATCTCCCTGAGAGCTACGTTAGGGGTACATGTGTCTGTGAAGTGCTCAACCGCTTGTACATTAGTTTCATGAGCAGTCTCTTCTGTTGATCAGATTAACTGGAACCTTCACTGTCATAACCAACAGAGTGCCAGTTTATGTTCAAACTGACCGGATCTGGCATCTTATACCTACCCTGCAATGTCCTTCTAAAACTAAATAATCACATCAAAATCTTGAAGTTACAAGATAAAGCAAGATTAATTCAAATTAATTGAAAATAATGTGAATGAATAAGCATTACATTTGACAGTAATCTGAATGCTAAAGGGTTAATGTAATATCTCATTTAATAAATCTCTAATTCTTTACATGCAATTCTTCTTAAAAGGTTTACAAGTGTCAGTGGTTGGCCTGGAACGTGCTTTGCACCATTACTCTCAAAGTGACCCATCAGATGTACCATTTGACATGAAGACTGTACCACTTGAAACCCAGCCTATTGTTGAACAAAGAACTGGTAAGATGACATATTCAATATTTTGTGAAATAATGATAAACTTGTATGTTAATTTGTAAGATAAAACCATAATTGAATTTTAGTTGTGTTTTTAAAGTAAGTAAAGACCCCCTTCAGTCATAAAACCAAACAATTGTCAAGAAAAAGACAAAAGCTACATGTAAATTTAGACCCCGCTTCAGTCATAAGTGACCATGGGGTTGTACCTAAAATGTTCCTCTCCAAGGCACAAGTCTGGACAAGGATGTTTATGGAAGACCAGCAGTTGCCCATGCATATCAGCCTCCCCTCTCCACACCACAGATGTTATCTAAGGGAAAGGCAAAGGTTGATACAGCTTGGCACCAGTGATCTCAACTCATTTCTACAGCTGAGTGAACTGGAGCAACGTGAAATAAAGTGTTTTGCTCAAGAACACAATACACAGCCCGGTTTGGGAATCGAGCTCACTACCTTATGATTGTGACCCCAACGCTCTAACCACTGGGCCATGTGCCTTTGCTGTTGTGTTTTTAGTAATAGTCATATCAGACAGTTGTTCATGCATGTTTTGTGTACCACTGTAATACAACATATCTAACCACTAAAAGAAAAAGTAGGTATCTTGGCCAGAGCTTTATCGATTCTCCATTCCATGGTTCAATCCCTATTGTGGTGGTGTAGCTTGTGTGACTCAATGACCCTCTGCATTGTACCAGCAGAGTGCAAGCACCTAGTAGAGTTCCCCACTACTACCACCACCACCACCACCATACTGGCAGGTCAAAAGACAGGGGTCAGAATAATAAGGACCACTTCTTCCCAGAAGTAAAAATGGGTGTGTGTAGGGCCAACACCCCTACATAGAAAAAAGGCCAAGTTACAAAAGCATCAATGACAATTGAAAACTAGTAAGATCTGGGAGAGGAAGACAGCCCCAAGCTAAGAACATTGGTGAAAAGCTGTTAGTAGCCAAAGCTCTACAGGGAGTGAAGGGCTTAAGTAAGTGAAGTAGTTATCAATTCTGCCAACCACCTCTGTATACATGTTATATTGTTTTTATTTTAATTTTATTTTTTTTTCACTTTTAGTTATGGAACCAGGAGAAACTGTTAGGGATAAACCAGAAAAAGTTGCTTCAACTCGACAAGATGTTTATGCTGGTGAGTAGCAGACCCGGTTTCCATGTTCCTCTGTGTTTACCATTTCTTTTTTTTTTTTTTTTTTTTTTTTTTTTTTTTTGTCACATCTGTCATGACAATTCCTCTGTCATTCTTTAATCTTCCAAAGCTCTACACAGAACCACATGAAAATCGGTGATTAATTTCATATTTTTATAGATTTAAATTGATGTGAGACAAACTTTCCCCTGGATAAGACTAAGATACTTGTTTTCTCACTGGTAATATTTTCCTGGATGTCATCATCAACACCGTCATCATCATTTTATGTTCACCTTCTGGTCTGGCATGGATTGGTCAGATCATAATTCTTATTTAGAATTACTACCTTCCGAGACAGGTTGGAATACCATGTGTTGCTCATTACATTATGTTTTTGGCATGATTTCTCCAACTGGAAGCCCATCCCAATACCAACTCCTCAGGCATGGCTGCATGATTAAGAAACTTGTTTTCCAACCACATGGTCTTGGGTTCAATCCCACTGTGTGGCACCTTGGCCTTGTGAGTGGATCAACCAAGGCCTTGTGAGTGGATTTGGTTGACAGTAATTCAAAAAAGGCGGTGAGCTGGCAGAAACGTTAGCACGTCGGGCGAAATGCTTAGCGGTATTTCGTCTGTCTTTACGTTCTGAGTTCAAATTCCGCCGAGGTCGACTTTGCCTTTCATCCATTCGGGGTCGATAAATTAAGTACCAGTTACGCACTGGGGTCGATGTAATTGACTTATTCCCTTCATCTGTCCTTGTTTGTCCCCTCTATGTTTAGCCCCTTGTGGGCAATAAAGAAATAAGAAATTCAAAGAAGCCCATAGTATATGAATATATGTACATGAATACATATTTCATGGAAAACATATCTGACCATGGGGTTATATCACCTAGGGAAAAGGTGCATGGTTTAGTGGTTAGGATGTTTGACTCATGATCATAAGATTGTGGTTTTGATTCCTTTACCAAGCAATGCCTTGCGTTCTTCAGCAAAACACTTCATTTCACATTGCTCCAGTCAACTCAGCTGATAAAAATGAGTGACCTTGCGATGGACCAACATCCCATCCACGATGAAGTATATATACCAGAGAAACCAGATTACTGGCGCTATGCACCTTATGGAGTAATGTAGGCCAACCTGGAAACAGGTGAAGGTTGACAACAGAAGGAGCATCAGATCTACTTCATCGCTGGCACAATTAACTGTAAGCACCACTGAAATTTGTTTATTCTATTAAAAATGTAACTATTTTTTTTCTTTGTTTAATTACAGAGCAATTAAGTAACATTCCAGAATTCAGTAATCTTGGACCATTATTCAAATCCTCAACTAAACCAGTTGAACTGACAGAGGAAGAAACAGAGTATGTTGTACGATGTATCAAGCATACTTTTGCTCATTACATTGTATTCCAGGTAAATTGATTTCTGTTAAATGTTCATGTTTAATTTCTTGAGTTACTTTAGGTAGCTTTAGAGACACAGGTGTGCCTGTGTGGTTATGTAGTTTGCTTGCAAACCACATGGTTTCAGGTTCAGCTCCCCCACTCTGTAGTACCTTGGGCAAATGTCTTCTACATTAACCCTGAGCTGACTAAAACCTTGTGAGTGGATTTACTAAAGAGAAACTGAAAGAAGCCTGTCGTGTGTATGTGTTTATGTGTCCTTGTCTTAACATTGCTTGATATTTGTAAATGTGTGTAGTGACACATAAAAGCCCCTGTGCCATGCCATGTAAAAGTGCCCATGTGGTGCCACATAAAGGCACATATGCAGTACCATGTATAAGCTGAACCTTTCAGGCAAGATGACAAAGGACTGAGATAGCTGGCACCTTGCTGTACTCAAGAAGACCCGTACTCTGCA
>NC_142942.1:10171966-10176966 GCF_046866305.1 Octopus bimaculoides | reverse complement strand
TGTAAACAAATAGACACACGCACATGTGCATGTGTGTCTCTCTCTTTTTCTCCATATATATATATGTGTTTGTGTGTGTGTATATATATATATATATATATATATATATATATATATATATATATATTTATATATTTATAAAAATGAAGTTTGAAAACGCCACTATATAAAATGAATTTTAATTTATAATTTTCTCAGAGATATTTAACATGTTTCGGTTCTTGAAATATATATATATGGTGGTTGTCTACACCTTATGCAGAATTTGACCACTTCTTGTACTTACAACTTAGATTTATCATGGTGTCTAATGTGGCTTTTTAAACCAGACAATGAGTCTACAAATGAGATTTAAGCTCAACAAAAGAAAGGCATGATCTGTCATCATCCTCATCATCTAATGTTCATATTTCATAGTGACATGCCTCAGACGATTTGACTGCATTCAGTGGGCACAAAGATCTCATTGTGCTCCAGCTTCTGCTTTGGCATGTTTTCTATGGCCAGATGCCCTTCATAACACCAACCACTTTATAGTGTGTACTGCATGGTCTTTTCATGCCATCAGCACAAGTGAGGTTGCCATGATGAGTTTCACATAGTTTCCATCTACCAAATCATTCATAATCAGCCTAGAGCTATGGTAGAAAACACTTGCCCAAGATACTTTGTGGTGGGATTGAACCTAAAACCACATGGTTGTGGAGTAAACTTCTCAACCACATAGGCATGCCTATATTTACTGACCTCTGTAATGTTTTCTCTTAGATGGGTCTTATTTTGCTTAGTTTGTGTAGTGACGTCATCTTGAGGGTCTCCAGCATGTGCAGGGTTGGAATCTTCTGGAAGGCCTGCCAGAAGTTCCCTCATGTGCATGCGCAGAAAACTAGCAGCAGCAAGGTTCTCTTGTATCTCAGACTCGAGATGCAGCAACTGAACTATGCAGACGTGTCCCCAGCAACTCTCTGTTCGCCTCTGCTGCTGACCCGAGATGCTCGGTATTTGACCAGTTCCATTGTAGCTGGATTTCTGTGAAGAATGCCTTCACAAAGTATGATTAACTCCGACTTTGTTGCTTCCACACCAGACCTGGCTACTGATTGTCCCAATGTGTAAATATTTTGTACATACAAAATGAAAGGATTGTTTTTATGTTTGGATGTTTTCTTATTCTGATATTTTCCTCTAACATTTATGTAAGGGATTGTGTGGCACCCTTCCAGTGCCAACCAGCTAATATTTACCTCTTAGATTTGTTTAAACCATATATATTACACCAAAGCTATGTTTCATTTCAATGTTGAAGATTCTATTTGTTGTGAAAGATCAACTCCATTACATGTTCTTTATTGTGTACTTAGCTTCAAGGTTACCAACTCATTTATTTGCTCCAATTTTTCTTTTTTGCAGAAGCTGTCAAGAATATTATCCAGTATCTTGGAATGCAACCATGTGAAAGATCTGATAAAGTTCCTTCAGGAAAGAATTCACATATTTTATATCTGGCTGGTGTATTCCGTGGTGGCCACGATGCTTTGCTCCGAGCTAAGTTAGCACTAACCGAGGGTGGTGTAACCATGCAACTTACTGTACGCTCTTCAGATCCTATTGTCTCAGAAATCCTTGTCTCAGCTGTCGGCTAGAAGATAATATGGGGGCAGTGAAGAAACCCATTACATATATACATATATATACATACATTAGAATAATTACTTGGGTTGGTATATTAATCTTTATTTGCAACACATACACTTCCAATGTAGTGTATGTTTCTGTTACACTTAATTAATCATATGATATCTATTTTTTTTTTCCCTTCTGTTAATTAAAAAAATATTTTAAAAAAACATAGAATGCAAATTTCAAACAGAACTGATATTTAGCATGAAACAAATTAATTGATTTTTTTTTAAAGATGGATAATTTATTCCTTTTATATGAATTTCATTTGTTATGGTATTTTTGTTCCTATTTCATTTTTAAATGATATTTCAGCTTCATTGGAACTCATAACAACTCAGCTATTTCAGTTCTTGTTCTAAAAGATGACAGACAATAAAGATATCTTTGCAAAATAATTACTGTTTTCTTGAGTCCAATTCTTTTTAATGATTTAACTTTTAACCTTTTTTAGGTTAAAAGGTTAACCTGACTAAAAGTTGGTCTATTTAAACAGATCTGTCTAGATAGAGTAGTCTGGCTATCCAACAATGACAATAGCCAAACTACTTGGTTCTTGCATTTCAGCAGCATCAGGTATTACCAGACATGGCTAGAGTGGACCAAATCTTTTAGCAGACTCTATACCACCAAAGAATGACAGGCTGTCCATTGCTGTAGACAGTAATGTTAGTAAGGCAGAGTGTAAATGACAAGTGTTTTTAAGAGTGTACGTGCAGCCACGTGGCTTAGTGGTTGAAGTATTACACTTATGATTGTAAGATTGTGGTTTCAATTCCTGGACCAGATAATGCATTGAGTTCTTGAACAAAACACTTCATTTCATGTTGCTCCATTTCACTCAGCTGACAAAAAATGAGTATTCCTGCAATGGACTGGCATCCCATCCCAAGGGAAAGTGTGCCACAGAATCCAGGAAACTGGCCCTCAGAATTTATATGACTCGAGAAGGAGCTTTTGAGAGTGTATTTTATCAAGCCTTAACCTCTCCAGTGGACAAATTTCATCATCGTCAGCATTTAACGTCCATTTTCCATGATGACATGGCTTGGACAGCTTGACAGGAACTGCCAGGGCCATGAGCCATACCAGGTTCCATAGTCTTGGTTTCTACAGCTGGAAACCCTTCCTAATGCCAACCACTCCACAGAGTTTACTGGGCACTTTTTATGTGGCACCAGCACTGGTGCTTTTTACATGACACCAGCACCCCTGCCAACTCTTTTTACATGGTACCTTGGTTTTGGGACCTCAGTTCTGTTGTGGTAGGTATGCACCACATATTTCGGTCCTCTGCCATCTCCTTTACAGCATGCAGTGTTTTGAGATTGGCCTTCAATACTTTGTCCCATGTCTTCCACCACATCTGTTTCATAAAACCAAAGTGTTGGTACAGACGTATGAAGAGATGGAACTTCTTGAGCTATTGAAAACTCTTGTTCTGTTGAGGACCTGTTACTCCTTGAATCTGTATCAACTTGGTTGGCTGCTATTCAGAATAATATTTGTATTTGGGACATGGTTTTAGTTGCTTGCATTGTTAAATAGCAGCAACAACAACAACATGCAGTCAATTCCAAACCAAAATAAGCTATTAACTATTCTTTATGAGCCATCTGATCGTGAAAGGCTCCCAAGTATCCTTTACAAAGGCTACAAATTTGACAAGGAGTTTGTGGGGTTTCCTGTTACCTTCTTCCAGATATTTTTAGCAAGATACCATTTTGTAGGTTCAATACAGGCATATTCACCACACCTACTTTGGTATTCAGAAAACAAAGAACTGAAACTAAAATCAGAAAGTATTTTGTTCACTGTATTAACCATTTTGTCATTCCTCTACCCTGGAGTGGTATTTTGTATTATTGAACCCAGATGGATCCCAAAAGGCAAGGTTGACTTCAGCAGGATTTTAAAACTTAGAATGCATAAAGCTGGAACAAATATTGGCAAGACATTTTCTCCTGTGTGTGTGCTTGTGTTTGTATCCTCACCACTCAACACATCACGTGTTGCAGTCTGGGAATATTATTTTCTCTCAACCATCCAGTCTGTTTCTGTACATCTTGTCATTCAATGTCCAGAATAACCCTGATCTAAGGCATTCCAGCTGTGACCATCTCATCTGAGATACAATTTATCTGGATTTACATTATCAAATGTCATTTTATAAGACAGTATCTAGTGATTCATTTGACAGGTTACAGGAGAGGTTGTGGCATAAAGAGAATGTTTCTATACAGGTCAAATGTAAGGTTTAGTTCTTTCTTCTCACTTGTATGCAGCTGAAATGTGGACAGTCTGTGAAGCTCAAGTAGACAAATTACATGCCTATATGATGAGACAGCTGCAACAAATTATGAACATCCCTTTCTTTGACAAAATCAAGAATGAAGAGACTCTCCAGTGTGCTGGTCTGCCTCTTATGGTGGAAATCCTCATTAATAGAAGTTTACATTGGTTGGGCCACATACACAGGATGAGCAACAACAGACAAATCCTTTATTCCCAACTATGCAAGGGGAAAAGAAACCATGGAAGACCTAGACCAGGGCTAGCCAACCTGAGGCTCACAGACTTTTATCTTGCAGCCTGCTTGATACTTTCTTGAAATGGGTTTATTTAAACAAACATTTTAAAAAGTTTTATCAAAAATTAAAGATTGTAATGAAAAATAAAAAAGAAAGATACTGTTTTTGCAAAATAGTATTTCATGTTGAATCAACAATCATTCATTATTGTAATAATAGCATGAGAAAGCAAAATGCTTTCAATTCTGTCAGTATACAAGTGGCCCTCAAAAGATTTTCTGTGGTTAAAGTGGCCTGCAAGGTAATTCAAGTTGGCCAGGCTAGACCTAGACTGAGATTCAAAGATACTGCAAAAAGGAATATGAAGTACAAAAGAACTGATCGTAATAAATGACAGACTCAAGTGAAAATTTTTTGAAGGAAGACCAGAAGGGAATACAATTCGAGGAGAAGAAAGGTGTAATAGAAGGGTGTACTTCTTTTCTTGAGAGGGGCACGTACCCCTCAGGCCCTCCCCGCTTGGGTTTGCTCCTGATTACCTCATCCGATGTCTTCCTGGGTCTACTTCTTCCACAGGTTCCCTCCGCCTTTAGAGTGCAACACATCTTCACACAGCTGTCCTTGTCCATACACATCTCTCAGACATCTCTCTTGCACACCGCATCTGATGCCTCTTATTTCTCTCAGAATGCTTACACTTTGTCATGCATGCACACTGACATTACACATCCAGCGAAGCATACTAGTTTCATTTCTTACAAGCCTATGCATGTCTGCAGCAGTCACAGC
>NC_142942.1:10064466-10166966 GCF_046866305.1 Octopus bimaculoides | reverse complement strand
TCCATTGTCCATGTTGGCATGGGTTGGACAGCTTGACCGGGGCTGGCAAGCTAGAAGGCTCCGTCACCATGCCCAGCAAACTTCACATATATATATATGTGGCTCCACCAGACTCCAGTCTGATTTGGCATGGTTTCTACATCTGGATGCCCTTCCTAATACCAATCACTCCGAGAGTGTAATGGGTGCTTTTATACGCCACTGGCATGGATGACATTTGCGTGACACTGGAATCTGCCACAACTGCGATTTTGCTCAGCTTGATGGTTCTTCTTCTCAAGCATGACATAATGCCAAAGATCTCGGTCATTGCTTGTGTGTATATATATATGTGTGTGTGTGTACATATACACACACACACACACACACACACACACACGTATATATACACTTATGTATTTTCTTTTACTTGTTTTAGCCATTTTACTGTGGCCATGCTGGTGTACCACCTTAGAGGGT
Source organism: Octopus bimaculoides (assembly GCF_046866305.1). Taxonomy (NCBI): domain Eukaryota; kingdom Metazoa; phylum Mollusca; class Cephalopoda; order Octopoda; family Octopodidae; genus Octopus; species Octopus bimaculoides. The sequence goes on along the minus strand of NC_142942.1, from coordinate 10,166,507 downwards.
TTTAGTTGAAGAAATCAATCCCAGGACTTGTTCTTTTGTAAGCCTAGTACTACTTCTATCGGTCTCTTTTGCCGAACCACTAAGTTTCGGGGGCGTAAACATATCAGCATCAGTTGTCAAGCGATGGTTCGGTAACAAACACAGACACACACACACAAATATATACATATATAAATGTACACACACACACACACGACGGGCTTCTTTCGGTTTCCATCTACCAAATCCACTCACAAGGCTTTGGTTGGCTTGAGGCTATAGTAGAAGACACTTGCCTGAGGTCCCACACAGTGGGTCTGAAGTCAGAACTGTGTGGTTGGGAAGCAAGCTTCTTACCACACAGCCATGCTATATACATACATACATACATACATATATATATATATATATATATATATATATATATATATATACGCGCACACACACACACACACACACACAGAGGCACAATACTTCCATGATTTAGTTCCTCTGATTTAGGCAGGTGTTCTTGACAACTGCATATTGCTACTCACCCTAGTTCCTTGTCATCTCTTGAGAGCATCCTTCACCATTTCATCCCATGTTTTTCAGGGTCACCCTCTCCTATCATCCACCAATATTATAACAGTGTTATAAGTCAAGAAATATTTGTTGAACTTATAACACCTTACTTCGTCCTCTTTAATTTTCTCTATCATTTGTACTCTGCTTAAGTTTAATCTATTAATACATAGATATCTATATATTTACATTTAAATATTCATCATCTGAAATTCTTCAGTTTTTGCTTTCTTTCTGTTAAGTGATCACATTAAGTGATCACCACCTCTTTATACAGCTATCCCCAGTCGTCTGCATCATGTTTCCATAACAACAGTCTTTCTCACACACTAATCTGATTCTTATAATATACAGTTTTCTCTCAGCTCATGTTCAATCACACACACACACTCTAATATTGCACATCCAACAGATTTCTTGAATCTAAGTTAAGCTTCCATGCTTAGATTTTCCTATCTAATTCTATACATTCAGCTATGAGAACTAGATCATCAATAGATAGGAGATCCCATGGACAACCAGTCTTAAAATCTGTGATAAGGGCTATGATGAATAGGAGAGGACTGAGTACTGATCCTTGATGGACTCCTACCCTCATGCTAAATTCCTCATTGAAATCACTGTTGATTCTCACTTTACTTTTCTATATTTTTGTACATAGTTTGTACAGCCCTAACAGGCCATTTATCTATACCTAATTTCCTTAGTGACTACCAATTTATTGAATGTGACATCCTATTAAATGTCTTCTCCAAGATCACTAAAGACAAGAATAGTAGTTTACCCTCAGCCAAGTATTTCTTCTGTGTTTGCTTCAGTAGGAAGATTGCATCTGTGGTACTTCTTCTGGGAACAAAGCCAAACTGAATCTCATCTAGTGCTACTCTGTCACCGATCAATTGTGCTATAATTCGCACTATGATCTTCATATAGCAGTTTGATTACTCTATGTTTCCTATATAATTTCCTGTTTCTGAAACATCTCCTTTATCTTTGAAGCAATTTACGACGATACTGATTTACCAGACATTAGAAGTGACACCTTCCTTTGTGACTTGATTAACTCTCCCAACAGTAATCATGTGTCCTACCTTTTAACCCTTTAGCATTTACATTACTTTGTCAAATAAAATATTTTTTTTCATTCCCATTGTTCTCAGCTAATCATTTATCTTCTTATAGTGTTGAAATTTTGATGATGTAATTGTAAATTTTCAGAATGACATTGTAGGATAGGTGTGAGAGGCAGGATCTGGCCAGTTTGAACATAGAACAGGTAGAATATTTGGGCCAGATATGGCTGGATTAAATACTAAAGGGTTAAGTATTTCTGCAACTAACCTGGTGGACCTTCAGCTTTCCATCTCTAAATTCATTGATTGCTCTATCTACTATTTTGCTGTCAACTTTAATTGCTGGTCTCTCTGTATGATAAGCATGAGATAACCTCTCTTTACCCCATGCATTCTCCACAATCAGCAGCCTCTCATAATAGTTCTCCTGCACCATCTTCTTGTCTTCCATATCAATGGTCAGTATGCCATCATCATTCCAAATACACTTCTCACCTATAATATCTATCTTGGTTCTCTCACGTAGTGTCTTGCAATCCTGAACACTTCATGTCTCTGAAAACCTAGAAGGAAGGTAGCTCAGATGAGAAGAGCAGCTTTCTACTCATCTGATATTGCTCTCCACTAGATATTTATCCTTATACATGAACATATCTGTGATGTGTGTATATATGTACCTGACATATCATCATCATTTAATGTCTGTTGTTCATGCTAGCATGGATTGGATGGTTTAACCAGGGCTGGTAAGTTGAGGGGTGCACCAGACTCCAGTCTGATTTGGCATGGTTTCTACTGCTGGATGCCCTTCCAAATGCCAACCACTCTGAGAATGAAATGGGTCCTTTTACATGCCACTGGCTCAGGTGCCAGTTGTGTGACACCAGTATCTGCCATGACTATGATTTCACTTGGCTTGACGAGTCTTCTCAAGTATAGCATATTTCCAAAGGTCTTCGTCGCTAGTCATTTCTTCTGTGAGGCCCAATGTTTAAAGATCATGCTTCACCACCTCATACCATGTCTTCCTGGGTCTCCCTCTTCCACAGTTTCCTTCACAGCAATTCACACAGCTGTCCACATCCATACGCATTACATGACCATATCAATACAGCCATCTCTCATATATATATATATATTTATATATATATATATATATATATTTATATATATATATATATATATATTTATATATATATATATATATATATTTATATATATATATATATATATATATATTTATATATATATATATATATATATATATTTATATATATATATATATATATATTTATATATATATATATATATATATATATATATATATATTTATATATATATATATATATATATATATATATATATATATATATATATATATATATATATATATATATATATATATATATTTATATATATATATATATATATATATATATATATATGTATATAAATATATATATATATATATATATGGAGTACTCCGTCGGTTATGACGACGAGGGTCCCAGTTGATACGATCAATGGAACAGCTTGCTTATGAAATTAACGTGCAAGTGGTTGAGCACTCCACAGACATGTGTACCCTTAATGTAGTTCTCAGGGAGATTCAGCGTGAATCAGAGTGGGACAAGGCTGGCCCTTTGAAATACAGGTACAACTCATTTTTGCCAGCTAAGTGGACTGGAGCAATGTGGAATAAAGTGTTTTGCTCAAGGACACAATGCGTCGCTGGGAACTGAACTCGTTAACCACTAAGCAACGCGCCTTCACTATATATATATATATGTTAACATAGAGTGGTGAATAAATCGATATATCGAATTTGAAGTCTCTGTCTCTTTTGAATATGAAAATTTAAAAGTTTAAAAACCTTATAATATATATATATATATATTTATATATATCTACATATATTTATATATATCTGAGGATAGTTATGTGCTGTATGGTATATATACATGCAAGTTTGTTCCACCAGGATTTACTGCATTGTAATATAAGAGTTTAACAACTTGCTAGTAATTACATTCTTAGTTACTATGGATACATTTTTTGATGTTTATATATCAATCATCTATATATGGATAAGTATGTTTATATATATATGTGTGTGTGTGTCTTTATATGTGATAAGCATATGTATCACTTTTAACATGGCTCAGATGGAATTTATTTAGGCAGATTTTTCTATAGATGGATACCCTTCCTGTCACCAACCCTCACTCACTTCCAATCAGGGTAATATTTTCTCATGACCAGGCATTTTCTGAGAAGATTGGAAATGAAAAATGATGACAGCACATTTACAATTACCACTTGATGTCAAGCCAGTGGAGGTATTAATACAAACACACACACACACGCATACACGCATGCATATATATATATATATAATATAACAGAATTTATTTACCCAAGGTGTCACACAGCAAGAAAAACCCGGAACCATGTGGTTGGAAAACAAACTCCTTACTACACAAACATGGCTGTGCCTGTATATGTATATCCATATATACATATATATGTAGGTATCTATGTATCTGTCTATGTATGTATGTATATGCATATGAATATCCATATATATATATATATATATATATATATATATATATATATCCATATATATATATATATGCATGCATGCATATAAATATCCATATATGTATATATACGTTGTGTGTGTATCTATATATATGTAAATGTATGTGTGTATCTATGTGTATAAATGTTTGTGTATAAGTCTATATAAAAGTGTGTGTGTGTGTATATGTAGCTTTTGCTTGGGTGACCAGCATATTTATTGGCACATTATGTCTACTTTTATGATTGATCTGTACACTCAGATGCTGTTCCATGTTAAACATCATCAAATCAATGAAAACGCCATGTCCAGATTATTAATATGTTGCTGTTTTGAGCACTTTACCTAATTTTATCTTTATCATCACATTTTGTTCCCATTATAGATGTCAGAAGCTTCAATGTTTTTGTAATTTGGTTGATTTTGCTACTCACATCCAGCCTTTATCAAACATCGACATCAAATTTAACATCGAACATATTTCCTTTCAACTCCTTTATTTCTACTTGGTGGTAAAGATAATGGTTAACTTTTTGAGTCATGCTGACTCATAAGGGCCACATTCCATGGCGTATAAATTCCCCAGCTGGACAGGACGTCGGTCCGTTGCAGGATTATTCACTTTTGCCAGCTGAGTAAACTGAAACAATGTGAAATGAAGTGTTTTGCTCAAGGACACAACAAATCGTCCAGCCCAAGAATCGAAACCATGATCTATTGATCCTTACCACTAAGCCATGTGCCTCCACTCTACTTGGTGGTGGCCTCTTTTCAATCATCTTGAATACCATTGCATTCCATACACAGGTATCATACAATCTTTCTTTCACTCAAAAGGGGAGGGTTTTTTTCACCAACAATGTAATAGCTTTCTGTTTTTGTGCAACCAGTTCAACCACCTCCACTGCTAATTTGGTCACCTAGGTAATGGAAACTTTCTACTTCCTCTAAGGATCCCTCTAAACATTTGAGGAAGCCTATTTCTTGTACATTCTTAGTGTTTATTGTACCTGCCCATCTGCCACACACAAAGACTACTTTCTCTATTAATCTTCCTGTGATTTGACTGCATCTCTTATATATCCATAGTTTGCACTGTATACATTGTCTGGAATTTCTACCTACACCTTTTCTACATATTGAGCAGGACCCTTTCCCTGGAGGGTTTAATAATTTGTCTGCTTTCCTGCTTACTAGTATTTTGGTCTTTGCTAAATTAAATCTTAGGCCATTTTGATTCAAGCCTTTACTGCCACTCCTGAAATTTTTCTCTAATTCTTGTAGAGATTCAGCTACAAGAACAAGGTCATTGGCATAGAGAAGTTTCCAAGGGAAACCGGTCTTAAATTCTTCTGTTATGGCCTGGAGGACTGTGATGAACTAGAGGGGGTTGAGAACTGATCTATGGTGAACCCCTAGGAAAGAAAAACCCCACCGAATAGTAAAACAGTAGAATCTGATAAAAGTACTGATTGTTACATTGGCAAAAAACAGTGGTCTTATTATTTTAGATGCAAGAATGGTAATGAAAATAATAGAGACCTTGGAGTGATGATGATGATGTGTGGGCATTGTATGAATCTGAAATTTATAGCAAGACATATGTCAGTTGAATTGATGTGGTAGGTGTTAACAAGAATACTGAAAACGATTAAATACATGATGTGGAGGAGATTGAAGGATCAGGTGGTTGTTGGTAAGAATGTTGGTGACAATGAAATATCTTTTTTTTAAATGTCTACTGAAGGAGAATTGAATGCTTTCAAAGAATTTAATTGGAAAGCTGTAAGCAACAAAAAATATTTAGAGAATGGAGACAGTAAAATGAAGAGCTGCGGAATATATTAATGTGTGGCATCAAATATATTTGTCTAAAAAAATATTCTTTTTAATACATATATAGGCACAGCCATGGCTGTGTGGTTAGTAGTTCAGTTTGCAACCATGGTGCTTTGAGTTCAGTCCCACCGCATGGCACCTTGGATAAATGTCTTCTATAACAGCACCAGGCTGACCAAAGCCTTGTGAGTGAATTTGATGGACAAAAACTGTGCTGGAGCCCATTGTGTGTGTGTGTGAACATAATTTTGTGTTTGTCCCCACACAGCTTGTCAACTGGTGTTGGTTTGTTTGTTTTTGTAATTAAGCATTTCAGTAAAGAAGGTTGATAGAATAAAAAATAAGTACTGGGGTCAATTTGTTCAACTAAACCCTCCAAGGTAGTGCTCCAGCATGACCAGTCTAGTAATTGAAGCAAGTAAAATAATAAAAAAGAATACACATTGTTCAGTGTCAGAGATGAGAATACAGTTGCTGAAGCAACAATTCTTATTTGTAGAATTAACATGCAAGCCGCTGTGTATTCCATAGTCATGCATGTTCTTAACACAATTCTAAGACTGAATTTGTATAACACTATATGACAAGGACAAAGCTGGACCTTTGAGTTGCAGGGAAAAGCTAGAGAGAGAGAGAGAGAGAATAATAAAGAAAGAATCAACCCTGATACTGAATTACTATTTTCTTTATCAAACCCAAAAGTGTGAAAGACAAAGTTGACCTCAGCAGGATTTGAAACCCGGGCAGAAAGCCATAAAAAGTACCAAACCCATAAAAAAAACACAATGAGGTATTCTATCCAATGCACTACCAATTCTTCAAATTTGCTGTCGAAAATGGATTTGAACTCCCAACCAATGAGTAGATGGTCCATCGTGTTACCTATTCTGCCATCTTACTTATTGGACTAAATGAGTTACTGCATTTATTTTTTTGTTTTGTTTTTGTTATTTTTCTTTTTGTATTTAATCCCAGTTCAAATTTCCCCTGTTTGGTACTCTGTTATTACAATCTTGTCTAACAAAAGATGTTCGTGTGTCGAAATCGATGAAAATCAATGAAGACAACATTACTTAACACCTGTGTTTTGAAACAGTTTTGTTTCATATTCTCATAGTTGTCAGATTGATTCAGTGTGTAGATTATTCTTGTTATTGTTGTTAAGTCCTCAAGTCAGCCCTGAACAAGCTGGCATATGATCGAAGGCATTCTACCCATCACTGTCCCATATTTTTATATATTTATTAAAACCTCCTTAAACTAGAAATCCTTATATAAGTATTACCCTAGCATTAATTAAAATGTGAAGGCACATGGCTCAGTGGTTAGAGCATAGGGCTCACAATCATGAGGTAGTCAGTTCGATTCCTGGACCAGGGTGTTTGTTGTGTTCTTTTTTACGTTGTTCCAGTTCACTCAGCTGTAAAAAATGAGTCACTCATTTCAAGACCAGATGTATCCATCAGTGGGTGATTGGTTTGTCTCATTGATGACATTGTAAATGAAATTAGTGAAATCTCAATTACTCTCTGATTTGAATATATAGAAGGTAGAGCAGTTGAATTTAACACTGTAGTCGAAAAACAAGAATAACTGTTCATTGGTTTGATACCTGTTTACAGCTAGATGGACTGGACCATTCAATAAAGTTCTTTGACCATAGGCACAGTGCAGTTGCCAATGACACTATAAATTGCTGGCTTCTTGGTTGGTTGGTTGGTTGGTTGGTTCATTCGTTCAATACCTAGTACCTAGTCGAGGATACACTCAAAACTTCACTCAAGTGCTTTGAGATCAACCCTGACACCTGGGAAATGCTAGCAAGAACCACCCTGCCTGGCATAGCTGCACCAACAGAGGTGCCAACTCTTATGAACAGAATAGGATTGGGGGAGCACAAAGAAAACATAAACTGCACAAGCCTAGAACCAACTGCTTGCCTTCATTCCCAGCTGACCACCAATGCCCAACTGTGGCAGAGCCTTCCGAGAACACATTGGGTTGAGTGGCCATAGCTGGACACACCATGACTTATCTTCTTCTTCCATAGAATAGCTTTGGCCATCATCAGCAATGACGAACAAACATTACTATTATTATTAATAGTAAGGCAACCAGCTGGCAGAATCATTAGGACGTCAAGCAAAATGCTTAGTGGCATTTTGTCTGTTTTTATGTTCTGAGTTCGAATTCTGCTGAGATCAACTTTGCCTTTCATCCTTTCGGGGTCAATAAAATAAGTATCAGTTGAGTACTGAGATTAATATAATTGACTTAGCTCCTCCTCCGAATCTCCTGGCCTTGTGCCAAAATTTGAAATCACTATTATTATTATTATTATTTAGGGTGGTAAGCTGGCAGAACCGTTAGCATGCTGGGAAAAATGCTTAGCAACATTTTATCTGTCTATACGTTCTGAGTTCAAATTCCGCCGAGGTTGACTTTGCCTTTCATCCTTTCAGGGTTGATTAATTAAGTACCAGTGAAACACTGGGGTTGATGTAATCGACTAGTCCCCTCCCCCAAAATGGCTGCCCTTGTGGAAAAATTTGAAACCATTATCATTATTATTATTATTATTATTATTATTATTATTATTAAAAAGTGGTGAGCTGACAGAATCATTTGGATGCAGAGCATAATGTTTAGTGGCATTTCGTCCATCTTTACATTCTGATTCAAATTCCATCGGGGTCAATAAAATAAGTACCAGTTGAGTACTGGGGGGGGGGGGGGTTAATGCAATCAACTTACTCCCTCCCCTAAATCTTGGCCTTGTGCCAAAAATTGAATATTCATATCATCATTAAGCTCACTGGGCAAAATGCTTAGCAGTATTTTATCTGTCACTATGTTCTGGGTTCAAATTCTGCCAAGGTCAGCTTTGTCTTTCATCCTTTCGGGGTCGATTAATTAAGTACCAGTGAAACACTGGGGGTCAATGTAATCACCTGTTCCCCTCCCACCAAATTTCAGGCCTTGTGTCTTCTTTAATAGAAAGGATTATTATTAATTCTATGAGCACAGTAATCCATACACTTTCTTTTTCTCTCTCTCTCTCCTCTCAATAAACATAGTAGACTATGTTGTGGAAGTCTTGTGTGGCCTGAATCTAAAGTCAGTCTTCTCAGTTGCATGTACATTATGTATGTTGGCTACAAAAGAGAGTCGAGAACATTATTAATTTGATGTCTGTTATTTCAACTGACTGTCCTTGCATTCAGTTTCAACTAAAACTAGATTATGTTGCTAGTGTTGGAGGAACAAGAAGCAATAATAGAAATACACATATCAGATAACAGCAGCAGCAGCAGCAAACCAAATAACAGCAAGTGTGTATAATAATATTCCGTGCACTGGTGCAGGCATGGCTGTGTAGTAAGAAGCTTGCTTCTCAACCACGTGGTTCCAGGTTCAATACCACTCTGTGGCACCTTGAGAAAGTGTCTTCTACCTACCTTGGGCTGACCGAAGTCTTGCTTCTCAACCATGTGGTTCTAGGTTCAATACCACTCTGTGGCACCTTGAGAAAGTGTCTTCTACCTACCTTGGGCTGACCGAAGTCTTGCTTCTCAACCATGTGGCTCTAGGTTCAATACCACTCTGTGGCACCTTGAGAAAGTGTCTTCTACCTACTTTGGACTGACTGAAGTCTTGTGAGTGTATTTTGGTAGGTGGAAACTGAAAGAAGCTTGCTGTATGTGTAGTGTATGTTTGTGTGTGTGTGTGTGTGTGTGATTGTGTTGTTTTGTCTGTTTGTTCCCACCACTGCTTGACAACTGGTGTTGGTGTGTTTACATCCCTGTAACTTAGAAATTCAGCAAAAGAGACCGATAGAATAAATACTGGGGGGGGGGGGTCAATTCATTGGACTAAAAATCCTCCAAGGTGGTGCTCCAGCATGGCCATAATCTAATGACTGAAACAAGTGAAAAAGAAACAATAAAAGGTAGTGTACAATAATAAATTATAGAAGACGGTGTGAATACATTTTAAATTTTTTCAGTGTTCAGCCCATTCTAGAGCAACCTTGTGTATGTGTGTGTGCATCCTTGATATCGTGGTTGTAAATGAATGTCATCATTGTACAAGCAATGTTGTTCATTTTTTATGATTGTGAGCTGAGCACCTAACTGTTTGGCCACACACCTTAACTATGTAGTCTAGATCTGGGGTTTTCAAACTGTGGTCCGCGGACCGCAGGGGGTCTGCAAGGACAAGACGGGGTCCGTGGACAGCAAATACTTTTTATGGGCAATTTGATTTTATATGTTTTTTAATCGAAATCTTTTAATTAACAATAAACCTATTTGTTAAATACTGTTAAATAAATAAATGTAAAAATATATGTTATTTTAAGCAAATATTTATGTGTAAATTTCATAAGCATTTATAAGGGGGTCCCTAAGGTAAAGCCTGACATATAAAGGGGTCCGCAAGTCAAAAAGTTTGAAAACCCCTGGTCTAGATATTCCCTAATATGACGGAATGGTCATGGCTGGGATGCTTTTGTTCATGTCTGGGCAATCAAGATTGACCTGGGACTAAACAATGATAACATGTGTCATGTCCTTCCTCTGAGATAAACTATGTTGTCACAACATAAGGTTCATCGTTTAAATGTTCTCACATTGATAACTAAATGATAAGACAAAAATAAATAGCACTAAATTTTCATCTGACGTAATTAATTAATTAGGCTGCAGAACCTCAAATAATTTTAATCTTTCAATATCCACAAATTATTGACTATCCTGAAGCGTACCTCATCACAGGGTACTTCTCTTACAATTTGAAATGGTACACTTACTGCCATCACCCAAAAATACTGGTTTCTAACATTGGCACAAGAACGCAAATATGTAATCATCATCATCATTTAATATCTAATTTTCCATGCTTACATGAGCCAGATGGAATTTGTTGATGGGGTGGATGCTCTTCATGATGCTAACCCTCACCTGTTTCTAAGCAGGGTGATATTTTCTCATGGTCAGGCATATTTTTTTATGGAAGACTGGAAATGAAAAACCCTGCTTGTATGACAGTGATGCTCATTTACAACCATGATGTCAAATCAAGGCTAAACTTAAACACATGTGGCCTAGTGGTTAGGAGTTTGACCTTCAATCATAAAAATCGTGATTTTAGTTCCTGGACTGGGCAGTGTGTTGTGTTCTTGAGTAAAGCACTTTATTTTATGTTACTCCAGTCCACTCAGCCGTAAATAAGATCCAGCAATAACTGGGAAGTTAACATTGCAACAGGTGTGAGGAACCTATTATAATCTCAGTTGCTTATTCACCATCGAAACCAAGTTAATCTCCATCCTTATGAGTCTTAAGGCTTTGGCCTTTCATACATACAGGCATGTCCTCTATGTCCCTCTCTCAGCTGAGATCCTAGTCTTACAGGCTTGTAGATGCTGGTGACACATAAAAGCACCCAGTACACTCTGTAAAGTGGTTTGCATTAGGAAGAGCATCCAGCCATAGAAACCAAGCCAAAACAGACAAAAGGAGCTTGGGCAGCTCTTTTGGCTGGCCAGCTCCTATCAAACCATCCAACCCATGCCAGGACATTAAATGATAATAATGGTGATGATGCTGTTCTTTCTTTAAGATGGTAGGGATTGATTTTGATAGAGATTTGGTCGGTATTTCTAGCATTTTGAAAAACCATGTATAGGCTCATTCATTGACTTGAGTTCTCCTGTTATGTCGGGCACCTCCTTCATTGGTTGATGATATATTAGTCAGAGTGATGATCACTGAATCTCAGGTAGTTAAGGTCCTGGTGAAACCATGTCAATGACATCAGTTTAGTTCCTGATAACAGCGGTTCCACTTTGTCTTTTAATACTAGTGAGAAATGCATGAATGTTCCAACACTCACTCTTCCAATAACCTCCTCAAAATCAATTGGGAATTAATACTTAACATATACTACTTATTGCTAGTGCTTAACCCTTTAGTTTTTAAATCTACCATATCTGGCCAAAATATTCTCCCTGTTTTATGTTCAAAATGACCAGATTCAGCCCCTCAAACCTACCCAACAATGTCACTCTGAAAACAAACAATCACATTGTCAAAATCTCAGTTATGAGATAATGCATGATTGATTCAAAACAATGTGAATAAATAAGCATTACATTTGACAGTAATCTGAATGCTAAAGGGTTAAGTAGTTTGAGTTCATTCATCATGCTACTGCATTGTATAAATATATAAATAAATAATAATATTTTACAAGCTTTTAAGCTTATAGAATATTATTATTATTTACTGAATTGTCACTAGTCACCACTTCTCAAATCATCGCAGAAATAATTAAATATTTGCGTTTATCTTGTACTTGTTTCAGTCATTAGACTGCAGTCATGCTGGGGCACTGCCTTCAAGAATTTTTAGTCAAATGTATCAACCCCAATGCTTATTTTTTAAAGCCTGGTACTTATTCTATCAGTCTCTTTTGCCAAACTGCTAAGTTATGGGGATGTAAACACACCAGCACCGGTTGTCAAGCAGTGGTGAGGGACAAACAAACACACACTCATACATATACATATATATATATATATATATATATATATACATACATGATGGGCTTCCTTCAGTTTCTGTCTACCAAATTCACTCGTAACGCTTTGGTTGGCCCGAGGCTATAGTAGAAGACACTTGCCAAAGATGCCACTCAATGGGATTGAACCTGGAACCATGTGGTTGGGAAGCAAGCTTCTTATCACACAGCCATGCCTAGTCCTTGTATACAAAGTGGTTTTGCACTGCTTATCTCGTTGCCCTCTCTGTTATGAAGCTCCAGCATTGTTGTTTCAGTGCTGTCATGGCAGCAGTTCTCCATCCACTATTGTCAGTGTTTCTGCTTGTCTAAGACAGGTCTGTAATTATCTTTGATGAATTGTAGCAAAGTTCATAGCACATGTTGCCATTGTTAGTGTTCAGTGTGCACAGCTTGGATCTTCATAGTAGGGAAGCAACCAATAAATGGTAATGTGATAGTCTTCATCCATTACCTGGTTTTTTTAACCCTAACCCCATCACTTGGCCCTTGGGTATCTTTAATGGAGTCCACTCTGTTGCAAGGTTTCAAACCTAAGTGTACTGGCTCAGTGGTTAGAGTGTTTGGCTCACAATCACGAGGTTGTGAGTTCGGTTCTCAGACTGGGCTGTGTGTTGTGTTCTTGAGCAAGGCACTTTATTTTGTGTTGCTCCAGGTCACTCAGCCGTATAAATGAGTTGCGACATCACTGGTGCCAAGCTGTATCAGCTTTTGCTTTACCCTTGGATAACATTGGTGGCATAGAGAAGGGATACTGGTGTGCATGGGCGATTGCTGGTCTTCCATAAACAACCTTGCTCAGACTTGTACCTCAAAGTGGAACTTTCTAGATGCATGGTCATATATGACCAAAGGGGGTCTTTACCCTATCTTTAGATTATTTCTGTATCTTAAGTTCACTGCTTCCTTTTGATGAAAAGGCTCTGTAAAAGATCATATTTGCTGCCCTCTCTCCTATGAGTTAGCCATAGCAGCAGCAACATTCTAAACCACCCATATATCCCTGGGTATCATCATCATCATAGTTTTAGCGTCCACTCTTTCCAAGCTTGCATGGGTTGGATGGAGCTTTATTGAGATATATTTTCTGTAGCCTGATGCTCTTCCTGTTGCCAACCCTCACCCGTCTCCAAGCAAAGTAATATTTCCTTGTGGTTAGACATGTTTACACAGAATATTGGAAATGAATGACACTACTTGTATGAGAGTGGCACTCACAATGATCACACTATGCCAACACACACACATTAATAAGCAATCTGTATATCATACTTAAAGCATATATAAACTGTTAAAAGTCTATATACAATAGGTTTCTTTTAGTTTCCATCTACTAAATCCACTCACAAGGCTTTGGTCTGCCCAGGGCTATATTAGAAGACACTTACCCAAGATACCATAAAGTATGTCTGAACCTGGAACCATGTGGCTGGGTAGCAAACTTCTTAACCACACTGCCATGTTTGTGCCTGTACAAGCAGGTACAGAATCTTCCGTGTATTGCTTTATGTTCTACCTCCATATCTGACACAGCATTATTCTTAAGCCATGTCTGGGCTATGCTGTTTATTAAGAACTTAAAACATGAACTGTATTTCAAAAATATGCCAAGAAAGAAATTTGACTGATACATCAGACTGTAGAAAGTTCTTCATTTGTATTGCTACTAATCATTTCAGCTTATTGATTGGTTTCATTCTGGGATTGATATTGTGTAAATCCAGCAGTTAATAACAACCAGTATTCTCACCTGTATTTTCTAACAACTTGTACATAAATACTTACAGTCAGGTTTTTATGTCATGCAAAAGATTTTTTATGAGGTAATATATTTAAGACAACAGACGGTTGTCAGACGTGCTGTGGAGAGAAGTATAATCAGGTTATGAAAAAAATTAAGTATAAATGGGTTATAGGAACAATTTCTTCATGTATATTAATTGAAGAGTGAGCCATAATAATTGAAAGAGTAATTAGGTGCTGATATGGCTGTGTAACTAAGAAGCTTGCTTTAGAACCATGTGGTACTGGGTTCAGTCCTACTGTGCAGCACCTTGGGCGGGTGTCTTCTGCTAAAGCTCTGGGGTGAACAATGTCTTATGAATGAATTTGGTAAAAGAAAATTGTGTGGAAGCCTGCTGTATGTGTGTGCGTTTTTATATGTTCCCTCTCCATCACTTGACAACTGGTGTAGGTTTGTTTATGTCTGCATAACTTAGTAGTTCAACAAAAGAGGTTAATAGAATAGGTGTCAGGCTTCATTAGTTCTCTGGTTGATTTATTCAACTAAACCCTTCAAGGTCATGCTCCAGCATGGCCACATTCTAATGAATGAAACGCGTTAATGATAATATAAATAAAAGTATGAGTTGGTAAGGAATGTATTCCAGGAATGTTGTCTTTGTTTCAACCAGGCTGATGCACCACTTTGTGCTGATTTTGCTCATTGTTGGTGGTCCTTTATCTACTGTATTTAAAAGGGTAAAAGACCCCACTTCGGTCATGAATGAGCATGGGATGCACCTAGAAGGTTCCCCACTGAGACACAAGTCCAGGCAAGGTTGTTTGTGGAATACCACCAGTCCCCCATGCATAACAGCCCCACTCTCCACACCATCGATGTTATCCAAAAGAAAGGCAAAGTCCGATACAGCTTGGCACCAGTGATGTCGCAGCTCATTTCGACAGCTGAGTGAACTGGAGCAACGTGGCATAAAGTGTCTTGCTCAAGAACACAACACATATTCCGGTCCAGAATTTGATCATATTCTACTATATTGTTTAACCCCTCTTCCTTTTCCAGGTCAGCTGTTATTGAGTAGACCTTTGATCCAGCTGTGATCTTATCTTTTAGACATAATGTTTATTGGATCACATTTTCCAATGTGTCCTATTGCTTTTTTTTTTTTTTCTTAAGACAGGCACAATTAAAAGAAATTTTGACTACTACTTCTAGCAGATTGGTGAACCATGTAGAGGCTCCTTCATTGGCTCAGAAACCTCGCTATTCTGACTATAAACTATTGAAAGTCTATAAAAGTAGTGTATTTAGATATCGTTTAAACCAGGCCTGGCCAACTTGAATTACATTGCGGGCCACTTCAATCACAAAAAGTGTTTGAAGTCCACTTGTATACTTTATGCATTAATAGTCAAATAATTAAACTACGGAATCAAAAGTTTTTCATACTTTTCATTTACTCTTTTACTTGTTTCAGTCATTTGACTGCGGCCATGCTGGAGCACTGCCTTTAGTCGAGCAAATCGACCCCATTACTTATTCTTTGTAAGCCTAGTACTTATTCTATCGGTCTCTTTTGCCAAACCGCTAAGTTGTGGGTACGTAAATACACCAGCATCGGTTGTCAAGCGATGTTGGGGGACAAACACAAACACACACATATATATGTACATATATACAACGGGCTTCTTTCAGCTTCCATCTACCAAATCCACTCACAAGGCTTTGGTCGGCCTGAGGCTATAGTAGAAGACACTTGCCCAAGGTGTCACACAGTGGGACTGAACCCGGAACCATGTGGTTCGTAAGCAAGCTACTTACCACACAGCCATTCCTAGGCTATTGCTTTATTGCCATTTATAAATTTTAAATTTATTTTGAAACAAATGTTTAACACAAACAATTTTATTTTGAAATTAAACACAATACTTTCAAAAAAAGTATCAAATGGGCTGCAAAATAAAAGTGTGCAGGCCACAGGTTGGCCAGCCCTGGTTTAAACCTTTAGCATTCAGATTATTCTGCCAAATGTAATGCTTATTTATTCACATTGTTTTTGAATTAATCATGCATTACTTGTAGCCTTGAAACTTCAATGATGTAATTGTATATTATTGGAATGATATTGTAGAATAGGTGTGACAAGTGAGATCTCGCCAGATCTGAACATAAAACAGGCTGAATATTTGGCAAGGATGTACCCAGTTTAAATAGTAAAGGGTTAAAAGTGTCAGAGAACAGTTTGGTTCCATTCCATAGCCTTTTGCAAAGGCTTTTCAATATCTGCAAGTGTTTAACCCTTTCATTGTTACATTTCTGTAGAAATATATTGTGTCTCAGTTCATTTTGAAAATACAGTAGAATTCATTAAAATAATTTTGGATGTGTACTTGCCAGGAAAAGTGATTGGTTCTGTAACCATGTGCTGAAACTGAAAAAAATTACATGGAAGACATTTATTAAACATTTATTTGGTGTTAAAATTTTCATTGCAGCAACTCCAACTTAATCACCAATGCAATTTTAGTATTGTTGGTGTGCTGAAAATTTGACACCAAATAATTAAGTAAAGTTTGTCTTTGTGTGTTTTTGAGTAGCTAATATGTATCTTCCATGCTATAATTGTTTTAGTAAAATCGCTTTGTCATTAAGTCGGTGTTCTTTATTATCATCATCGTTTAACGTCTGCCTTCCATGCTAGTATGGGTTGGACGGTTTGACAGGAGCTGGCCAGGCAGGAGCCTGCACCAGACTTCTGTATCTGTTTTGGCAGGGTTATTATGGCTGGATGCCCTTCCTAACAGAGTGGTCCTTCTTCAGCAGAGTGGTCGAAGTGCTTTTTACATGGTCCCAGCACAGGCAAGGTCAGTTTTGGCATGGTTTCACAACTGGATGCCCTTCCAAATGCCAACCACTTTACAGTGTGGACTGGATGCTTTTTAAGTGACACCAGCACTGGCAGGGTCACCAAGTAACTTGCACGACAAAGATCCTTTGAGAGGGGAGGGGGTATTGGAGGAGGGGATTTTGTGTCAAATGATGAAAGGTTATAGTGGGACAGAGACAGAAACAGGTGTCTTGCTGTAGGGGAGGTACATGGTCACCCAACCAGAGTGAGAGAGAAATGAGTACAGAAACAGGTGTGCTGCTGTAAAGGAGGTACATGATTACCCAACCTGAAAAGAAGGAGAGAGAGAAAGAGAGTGGGAAATAGCAGGAGTGCAGGAGAGAGATGGTGGCAAAATGTCAGGCATACTCACAAGGGACGGGGACTAGAATATAAATAGGAATACACGGCAATGTAAATCAGAATGTAAGTGTTCAGAATATCAGTTAAAAAGAAATTTTGGTAGAATGTTTTACTTTAAATCACTTTTAAACTGTAAGCTTGTATGATTGTCAGAGACTGTCTTAGACAGGTTGGTATTAAAAGAGTTAAATGCTAGACATTTTAGAAACATTGGATCAGTGAATGAAGGAGGAAGTTTGAGAACCTGACCTGTGTTTCTCTCCAGTTCTGGTTATATTTGAACGTAATATAGTTTAAATAATGAATCAGTCAATGTATAAACAAAAGGTGTGTCAATAGTTGTTCTAGCTGTGTGACAGATGATAGTCAAATCCGATTTCCTCTTGTTCCACCAAGTGACTATTTGCATAAGTTATACAGAAGGAATGAATGCATGCACTCATAAGAGATTAATATTGAAGAAGTCAAATGAAAAAATAATGAGCTTAGATCTCTGGATGGCTTGTACCTGTTCGTGGGTGGCAAACTTGTTCCCTTGTTCTGTTTAACATCACCTCCTGGTCCTTGGGTACCTTTTAGTAAAAGGAATCTATTCTGTGGCAAAGAATTGGATGGATCAGGTGTTTGATTATTTTTTGCTTTTCTTGTCCACCAAATATGGAGGTCTTAGAAAAAGGTCATGAGTACTGCTTTCCTCTTCCAGCTATTCATTAACAAAAAACATAATGAATTAATAAAAACATCTTGGATCTAAACATTGAGGAAACAAAAGATTTGATACAAGCAGTGAATACTGATATGTCTTGTTCATCCCAAACCAGCATATAAAAATAGATTTTAATGATGATAGTGGTTGTGATGGTTATTGAGGCAGCGAGCAGGCAGAATCATTACTGCTTTGGATAAAATGGTTGGTCAAACCATCCAACCCATGCCAGCATGGAAAGCAGACGTTAAACAATGATGATGATGATGACTGTCATTACTTTGTCACAGTGTAGATGGAAAATGCACCAGAGTAGTTAATCAAATAATAACTGTCCTTAAAATGTGCAGAGTCTCTAACAAGGCTGATTTTGTATGACACCAATCTTACATGGTATTGTTAACCACTTAAAGAAGTTTCAATGGGATTGACTCAATGCTTGTGTGTGTACATGAAAGAATAACTAACTAATTGCAGGAATGCAGACTTTTTTCAACCAATAGCATTGTATGTTTGAAGTAGATTAATTTTGATTGGTCATATTTCAAGAAGGCTGAATACACCCCTGGTTACTCCTTCTAATCACAAAAATCAAATTAGAGATCCTTACTAAGTTGAAGGAGCTTTTGTTAAAGACGTACATTTCCTCAGGTTAATGAGACTATAGTCAGATGCAACATTAGATTTCAAAATGCAGCTAACATTGCCAACAGATAATGACCAATGGCAAAAGAGCATTGACCAGTTTTGAGAACACTTCATCTTTGCTGGAAATGAAAGATGCTGCTGAAGAAGCAGTGTGTGCGATTGTGGAAGCATTACTTGAATTTTTATTGAATTCTTGTCTCCCATCAATAGCCACTGATATTGTCTTTTAAGAGTTGTTGCTGTTAAGCACTTGATCAGCCCTGACTTAAAGCTTCCTAATATATTAGAGAGGAGGGGAATTGTTGTCAGGGAGAATTGTCCTGATATGGGCTAAACAACTATGCTCAGTGACAAGGACAGAGATCCAAGTTATACTGGAATGAATATAGAGAGAAATGAGATTGCTTCTGAATGTTAGATATGTTAACCCTTTCGATATCACCCCGGATGAAACTGCCTCTGGCTCTGTACTACAAAAGTCTTGTTTTCATAGCTTTTGAATTAAAATCTTCCACCAAACCTTAGTCACAATTTTACTAAATTCTTTGTTATATTTAAAATTAATTGAAAGAAACACAGATCATCTCAAAATAAATACAGTAACAAAAGGGTTAATATGTTGTTAGCATTACTGTTTCAAAGCTAAATACTGTGTTTCCAGATTCACATGTATTATATTCTTAGCAACAATATCAGTTAATTGCCTCTAGGATTTCTTTCAAGTGTAAGTTAGGTGTATAACCATTATACTGGGAATGGTTTTACTTTTTGTTTACTTTTTCTATTTATCTTGGTAAGAAAAGGAAAGCACTGTAAGCGATAGCTGACATTGTATTATCTCAATTAGCCAGATGTTAAACTATTCATATAAAGTGAGTGAAATGAGAAAATTATGTTGTTGTGTGCATGATATTATCAATGGGAAGTTCTGTTCAAATATGGCCAGTTGGAACAAATACCTCTGTTTAGATTTGGTCAGTTTGAATGCTACTGAGTTTGTATTTGCTGTATGCTGTTTATCAAGAATTGATCAACCCAAATTACAAATCCAAATCTCATTAGGATGCCTTTAAAACAAAAGTGATAGCTGAAACTATTGATTTTAGTCATAATCAGGAACAGTTTTATAATCAATGTTATTTACAATTGGTTCATGTTGGCACAAAACTAAAATAACCAACTCAGCACGTAAAGTTGTCATTGCTGTTTAATCCCAGCTCAACACTGATCGACCAAACTTCTGTATGATCAAAAGCATTCCAGCTGTGACCATCTCTTCTTTTTAAGGCCATGTAAGACTACATTATCTAATGTGTCCTCAATATTTTAAGGAAAGGTGGCGAGCTGGCAGAAACATTAGCACGCTGGGCGAAATTCTTAGTGGTATTTCGTCTGTCTTTACATTCTGAGTTCAAATTCCACTGAGGTCGACTTTGCCTGTCATCCTTTCGGGGTTGATAAATTAAGTACAATTTGCATACTGGGGTCGATCTAATCAACTGGCCCCTCCCCCAAAATTTCAGGCCTAGAGTAGAAAAGGAAATTTTATGATTGCTTCTAGCAGGCTGATCAACTCTGTAGAGGCTTCTACTATAGCCCTGAGCCTAGTGAGTGAATTTGGTAAGCAGAAACTCTGTGGAAGCTGATTGTGTGTATGTGTGTATAGATGTATAGGTGCAGGCATGGCTGTGTGGTAAGAAGCTTGCTTTCTAACCACATTGTCCCAGGTTCAGTCCCACTGCATAGCACCTTGGGCAAATTTCTTCTAGCCTCGGGCTGACCAATGCCTTGTGAGTGAATTTAAACACTATAAACATTGAAACTACTACCATCTACTATTATTTTCGTTTTTAAATAAAAAAAAAATTCATTAGATTGGTTGGTGGGAAGGAAATATGTTCATGGCCTTTACAAATCCCACAAAACTGATGAAAACAACATGTTCAATGTGACCCCTGAAGACTTGCAAGTCACCAGCTGCCGGAAAAAACTTTTGCAGAGAGGGAATTCTAGAGATCCAATATTCTCATAAGGAAGGAGTGGTTACAAAATTTAGCCAAGATCAGGGAGACAGACAATTAAAAATTAATCAGAAGCTCCTGGAATTTGAACAACTGAGGTCACTATAAACTGGCGCTCTGTCGGTTATGACAATGAGGGGTCCAGTTGATCCAACCAATGGAACAGCCTGCTTATGGAATTAATGTGCAAGTGGCTGAGTATTCCACAGACATGCACACCCTTATCATAGTTCTCAGGGAGATCCAGCATGAAACAGGATGTGACAAGGCTGGCCTTTTGAAATGCAGATACAACTCATTTTTGCCAGTCAAGTGGACTGGAGCAATGTGAAATAAAGTGTGTTGCCACTGGGAATCGAACTCATGACCCTTTGATCATGAGCCAAATACCTTAACCACTAAGCCACAAGCCTTTCTTAGAGGTCATTGTCATGACATTCTGTTAGTTATGACGACAAGGGTTCCAGTTGATCTGATCAGCGGAACAGCCTGCTCGTGAAATTAACGTGCAAGTGGCTGAGCACTCCATAGACACGTGCACCCTTAACGTAGTTCTCGGGGAGATTCAGCGTGACACAGTGTGACAAGGCTGGCCCTTTGAAATACATGTACAACAGAAACCAGAAGAAAGAGTGAGAGAAAGTTGTGGTGAAAGAGTACAGCAGGGTTCGCCACCATCCCCTGCCGGAGCCTTATGGAGCTTTAGGTGTTTTCACTCAATAAACACAACACTCAGTCTGGGAATCAAAACCGCAATCCTACAAC
This sequence comes from Octopus bimaculoides, assembly GCF_046866305.1. Lineage (NCBI taxonomy): Eukaryota > Metazoa > Mollusca > Cephalopoda > Octopoda > Octopodidae > Octopus > Octopus bimaculoides. Next base: position 10,144,755 of record NC_142942.1, on the reverse strand, counting down.
CGTGAGTCCACTGCCCTAACCACTGGGCCATTGCGCCTCCACAGAGGTCATTGTATATCAGTAGACAAGGCAGAGAGGGGAAGTGGTAAGTCGATGCACTAGAAGTTGGAGTGTGTTAATGAATGACCTCATACAAACCAGTTGATAATACAAAGCATTTATTAACCATTCCTGTAACAGGTCTGTACCTGCATGGTCATTTTTATTGTATGTAATGGCCAGCGTCTTTCAAAACACAATTACTTTTTCAATTCACTCACCGTTAATTCTTTTATTCTTTTGCTTGTTTCACTCGTTGGACTGCAGCCATTGCTGCAGAACCATCTTCAAGGGTTTTAAGTTGAACAAATCAACCCCCAATCCTCATTTTCAGTCTGGCACTTATTTTATTAGTCTCCTTTTGCTGCACTGCCAGGTTATGGGAAGGTAAACAAATCAAAACTGCTGATCAAATGATGGAGTGATGGGGGTAGACAATTTCAAACACACTTGCTTGCACACACACACATACACAAAGATAAGCTTCCACACAGTTTCCATGTATGAAATTTACTCACAAGACATTGGTCGACATGGTGCTATCATAGGAGGACACATACCCAAAATGCCATTCAGTGGAGGTGAACCTGATTCTTTTTTCTTTTTGTCTCAACTCCTTTTTTCGTTCAGCTGAGCATCTTTAACCTGTCTGGTCCATCACCAGTCATCACTGATGTTACATTTAGTGTCCACCTTTTATATTATCACAACACCACAATATATAGTTAGTTGTCTACCTTTTGTGGTAAGACAGAATTTCAAAAAACTCAGTTGCTGTTGATGTTCAAACTTGCATGTCCTGATCGAGCAAACCTTTGATCTAAGCAATGGGAGTCAATACCATCCTGTCTTTTTATGGGTAGCTGTAACTACACTATTTAATCTGTCAGTACCTCTTTGTTAATATAGTTAGATGGATTTAGGGGAGATTTGACTGCTACTTTTAGCAGGTCAAGAGACCGTATAGTTCCACCATCACTAGTGCATTCAAGTTAGCATTCAGGTTATTCTATCAAATTTGATATTTATTTATTCATTGTTTTGAATTACTCATGCATTATCTCGTAGCTTCAGGATTTCAGTGATATGATGTGATGTGATTATTTTTAGAATGATGTTCATAGGGTAGATATGAGAGTCCAGATCTAGTTATCTTGAACATAAAATAGGTAGAATATTTGGGCCAGATATGGCCAGTTTAAATGCTAAACAAAATCCTTGCTGTTGATAATGAACATCACCCAGTGAATCTAATCCAAATGTTAACCGCTTATCTCTAATACCAGCACTCTGTCACCCAGTCAGTAGAGCAGCTTGTATTTCTTTTTTAATTCATGGCTGCTTTTGATATTATCTTCCACAGTACATCTGGCACTCTCTCAATACGCCTTTTGTGCACCTATTGTCTGCACTGGATCGATAACATTAATGAAGAACTTGAAGTGACCATAAATTGGATGCTATCACTTTATTAAAAATTAAAACAAAGGTGATAAGCTAAATTAACAGATATTGATTTCTCAACTCAATTAGCTCTGACATCTTAAAAGTAACAATAGCTGATGTGGTCTTGTGTTTACGTTGTTTCTGAAAACTAATAATTCAACAACCAAACTCATTGTAAGTGGATATCAACAAACTGAGCCAGAAATCCTATACAGTAAACCACATAACTACATAATAAACAAGTTATCTGGAGTGCAAACGTTCTTTTTGTATTAATAAAACTAGCAGAGATACCTGGTGTTGCCCGAATTAAAGAATAATGAAATTTAAAAACACCATCTAGACTATGCAGGTCTCAACTGCTTGTAGCTGAGATACCAACTTTCTACATTAATAATTTTCCAACCCATGCCAGCATGGAACATAGATATTAATTGAAATGTTAAAAAAAAGATTGCAACTCATATATGTATATAAAATAAATACCTGTAATTCAAAAACACACTCTGTCTAGCTTATTTCGTAACCAAAAAGCAGGTACAGATTATAAACAATGAAAGGCCGATTTTGATGATTCATTTGACAGAGGTAGTAGAGAGCCAACCTGATGATAAATCTGACCTTGGATCTTGAAAGTTTGCATGAATCCTGGCTCAGTTAAATCTCTTGTGGCTCCAGATGTCATCTGTAGTGCAGTGTCGTACTGTCTAGTTTTGTTTTGGAATTTGTTGGAATCTTGGCCAGTTGATGACAACAGTTTTTTCAATGTCTCATGAGGTTGGGGGATTGCAGGGAGTTTAACCTTTTCACCACTGCAGCACAAGAGACATGCAACATAAAGAGTATACCCCTTCGTCAGTTGTCCCTGTTTCATCTACTCTGCATTTTGAAGGCAAGGACAATATGCGACTTCGTTGAAACAGTCCTTCCCGCAAAACAAATTAAATAAAATTTGAGATTTTTTGCGGAGGGTGAAAGTGTTAACAAGAACAGGACAGTGAGAACAAGACAGTAAAAACAAATGGTGAAGGCTGTTGAGCCAAGACGATAGAAAAATTAATTGTTTGTGTGTCCTTCTTTTGATAAACAAGTGTCACACCATCATACAAGTCAAGCCCTTTGTTTTCAGTTTGCTATGTAAACATTTCTGGTCATGGGGAAATATTAATTTGCTTGCAAATAGGTGAGGGTTGGCAACAGGAAGGGTATCCAGCCGTAGATAATTTGCCTCAATGAATCCTGTCTGATCCATATAATCATGGAAAAGCAAGTGTTAAATCAATGATAATGATTATAACCCCATATTTTCACATTTTAATCAGTTTGATCTTCAATCATCATCAGACTACACTTGACCTAGCTAAGCTAATTTCTAAGCTAAATGTTGTTATCCACCAAATCACTGATGCATGAACAATTTACATACAAATTTTTAGATATTTCTATTTATCTTTCAGCAAAAGATTTGGTGTGATGTCCAATTTAAGGAATATGATCATGATTGGAGATGAAATTAATTGAAACCTAGATTAAGTGTCTGAAAAATTATAATCTTTCAATCAACTGAACCAAAAGATTCAATATTGTCAAATTCTGTTAGTTTTCTAGTACCTTCCCGTCCTTTCATATAAATCTTTATTTTATTATTTTCATCAGCTATTTACTTCAACATGTGAAACTGGTTGTTTTATATTTCAACTTATTTCATGCTTCATATGGACCAAATGGTTGTTGTTGCTGAAATCCAAGCCATACCTGATTAAGCAAGATATATGATCCATGGTGTTACAGTCATAATCGTCATTTTGTTTTTCTTTTTGGTCATAGTGTATCCAAAACTACATTATCCAATAATACTAGAATGTGGTTTGAGGGAGATTTTGTTGCTATTTCTAGCATGCTAATCAACCACGTAGATATAAATCTTATTGTCACAAAAAAGCACCCAGTCCACACTGTAAAGTGGTTGGTGTTCGGAAAGACATCCAGCTGTAAAAACCTTGCCAAAGCTGAATTTGCTTGCACCGTGTAAAAAGCACTACTCACCTCACTTGTGCTTATGCCACACAAAAAGCAGTAAGTACACTCTGCTGAGTGGTTGGTGTTAGGAAGGGCATCCAGCTGTAAAAATCCTGCCAAACAGTCTGGTGCAGGCATTGGCCTGGCCGGATCATGTGTTCCACCCATGCTAGCATGGAACGTAGATGTTAAATGATAATGATAAGATATATATATATATATATATCTTCCAAATGGCACCAGTATCTGCCATAGCTGTGGTTGTGCACAGCTTGATGGGTCTTCTTCTCAAGCATGGCATAATGCTAAAGGTCTTGGTCATCACCTCAGTGAGGCCAAACCCTTGAAAGGAACTCAGCCACTTTGCTTCTGTGAGGCATTTAAAGTATTTGATGTAAGGAAGGGCATCCAGCTGTAGAAACCATGTCATATCAGACTGGAACCTGGTGCAGCTCCCCAGCTTACCAGTTTTCAGTCAAGCCATCCAACCCATGCCAGCATGGAAAACAGATGTTAAATGGTGATGATGATGATGATGACAACTGTATTTAAAACAAACTACTAGCACATTTTACAAAAAAATATTACTATGGGGAGTGCTTTCTTCTGAAACTCTGCCATTATATTTTCTTAGAATTTTTATGATTTTATGTTGATTTTTCTTACTTTATAATTGGTTTTGTAGTACAAAAATTGCTTTGAAATGTGACACTGTCAGGCTGTGGCCTTCCAACATAGGAATGTTTGCTACCCTTCTAAGTGGCCAATAATTGGTTTATTGCTTGTTTCTCCTTATACTTTCCAATCCTTGTATATAATAAACCTACATAGTGATGGATAAGCCAGTGAGAGAACCTCTGTGATCACTTGACTTGTTAGAAATAGCAAGCAAATCTACCTCAAATCACACCCTACTAGCTTCTAAAAAGAACACATTGGATATCACCCAAGATACATTATCTGAAAATATGTGAAAAAAAAGAGAAAAAAAAACAGTTTAATTCTAGCTGGAATCCATTTGTTCATAGTTCTCCTCTATCAGAGATGGCCTGGGGCTAAAGAACAACAACTCAGTATTGATTCTAAATAGTTTGGTCCTTATCTAACAGTTAAATCTTATGTTGCTACTGTCTGAAGAAGAGTTAGGTTTTTCTCTTACTCCATTGGGATTCCAAGAATTTTCCAATCAATTCCTATAGCCATCACAAAGAATGGTTTTAAGTGAATTATTTTCCAAGTTAATTATATTAGCATTGGTATCATATTGTTGTTTAATCCTGGATGTATAGACTTAATGATAAAAGGTCTTCTAATCATTACCATCCATTTGTTATCTTTTTTTTTTTTTTAGTCTGCAATTTGTAATTTGAGGGAAATTTCACTGCAGTTTCTAGCAGGTTACGCAACCATGTAGAAGTGCAGGTATGGCTGTGTGGTTAAGAAATATGCTTCCTAAGGACATAATTATGAGTTCAGTCCCACTGTATGGTACCTTGGGCAAGAGTCTTCCACTACAGCCTCAGGCCAACAAAACCCTTGTAAGTGGAACTGGTAGATGGAAACTAAAAGAAGCCCACCATGTGTATGCTTATTTGTGTCTTCTTGCCTTAGCATCATGCCATAGTTGTAAACAAGCATCACTGTCATACAAGCGGTGTCCTTCATTTCCTGTCTTCTGTGGAAATAGGTCTGGCCTTGGAGAGATATCACCTTGCTTGGAAACAGATGATGGTTGGCAACTGGAGGGACATCTGGTCATAGAAACACTGCCTCAACAAATTATATTTGACCCATGAAAATATAGAAAAGTGAACATTAAAAAGATGATGATGATGATGATGATGTAGAGGCTCTTTTGTTAGCTTATGTTGATGTAGTTGTCAGCTGTGGAACTATTTTCTTATTCATGTACATCTGTCTCTCCAAACTGCATGTCAAACAAAGAATGATTTTTGTCCACGTCAGATTCTTTCACAATATACAAAGAAGGTATTAAATATTAGGTTTAAAAGGCAAGAATTTGTATTAGCTTTTCTTAGGCCTCTTAGTTCCTGTCTATTATTAATGTATTTGTCTTCTACCATTCAACTAACAACCTTTAGCTCTGTTGATCTCTATCTGTCATGTAGTCAAGGCACATAGCTCATTAGTTAGAGTGTCAAGCTTACAATCATGAGTTTGTGCGTTCATTTCCCAGACTGGGTTATGTGTTGTGTTCTTCAGCAAGACACTTTATTTCATGTTGCTCCAGTTTACTCAGCTGTGGAAACGAATTGCAACATCACTGGTGCCAGGCTGTATTGTCCTTTGCCTTTCCCTTGGACAACATTGGTGGCATGGAAAGGGGAGACTGATGGTCTTTCTTGGATTTGTGCCTTAGAGGGAAACTTTCTAGGTGCAATCTCTTGTTCATTTGTGACCAAAGGGGGTCCACCTATCATCATCATCTTTTAATGTCTGTATTCCACACTAGCATGGGTGGAACAGTACCACAAAAGCCGGCCAGGCCAAAGCCTGCACCAGACTTCTGTGACTGGTTTGGCTGGATTTTTACTGCTGGATGCCCTTCCTCACACCAACCACTCAGCAGAGTGGACTTTGTGCTCTTTATGTGGCAAAAGCACAGGCGAGGTGAGTAGTGCTTTTTACATAGCACAAGCACAGGCAAGGTCAGTTTTGGCAAGGTTTTTACAGCTGGGTGCCCTTCTGAACACCAACTACTTTACAGTGTGAACCGGGTGCTTTTAAGTGGCAGCTACACTGACAGGGTCACCAAGTACTTGCAAAACAAAAACTTTTAAGAGCGGAGGAGGCATTGATGAAACCGTTATAGTGAGATAGATACATGCTTACCAACCACATGGTTCCGGGTTCAGTCCCACTGCGTGTGACACCTTGGGCAAGTGTCTTCTACTATAGCCTCGGGCCGACCAAAGCCTTGTGAGTGGATTTGGTAGATGGAAACTGAAAGAATCCCATCATATATATGTATATGTATATATGTGTGTCTGTTTGTCCCCCCCCCCCCAACATCGCTTGACAACCGATGCTGGTGTGTTTACGCCCCCGTAACTTAGCAGTTCGGCAAAAGGGACCGACAGAATAAGTACTAGGCTTACAAAGAATAAGTCCTGGGGTCGATTTGCTCGACTAAAGGCAGTGCTCCAACATGGCCGCAGTCAAATGACTGAAACAAGTAAAAGAGTAATTGAACATGAATAGTAACAATAGAAAGCCTTTTGATTTGGTTGGAGCATGCAAAAATATTAATCAAGATTGTCTGACATCTGCCTCCAAGGCATTTTGAAGATTTCAATGCAAATATTCTCTAACAAAAACATTGAATGTAAGATGCTTGTTAACAAAGGCACATGTTTTGCATAGCATAAGGTTTGTCTGACATTCAGCCTTGTGACATTTTATAATTTTTTCTTTTTTTTTCTAATTGCTGTGCTTGAGAAAACAGGTCGAACTAGATGAAATTGTGGTTGTGGCCAGTGCTGGTGATGCATGAATGGCATTCATGCTGGCGATATGTTAAAACCACCCATACCAGTGACACATGTAAGGCACCCAGTACACTCTGTGGAGTGGTTGGTATTAGGAATGGCATCCAGCCATAGAAACCTGGTCAAAAACACACTGAAGCCTGGTGCAGCTCCCCAGCTTACCCTCTCTAGTCAAACTGTCTGATCCATGCCAGCATGGAAAACGAGTGATGATGATGATTTTAATTGGACTTTTCTTTAACTTTTACTTGATTAATCTGTTAGGCTGTGTGGCCATGCTGGGGCACTGCCTTGAAGGGTTTTTTTTTTTTTAGTCAAGTAAATCAACCACATTACTTATTTTTAAGTCTGCTGTTTATTCTATCAGTTTCTTTTGTCAGGCCACTAAGCTACAGAGACATAAACAAACCAACACTGGTTGTCACTATAGGGTGGACATACATACATACATACATACATAGTTATCATTAGCCCTGAAAGGGTATTTGAAATAGAATTGCTGTTTTCTTTGAGATACAAAGATCCCAGCGGTAATTGTGAGGTTTGGTATGTTCTAATATTTTCCAAATAATTCTATAATTTCTGATTTTAGCATTGATATACTTCAACAATGTTGTGTTCAAAGACCTTTCACTCTTCTTTACCTTCCTCTCATCTATATTCATTAGGGCAAAATTCCATTTGGCATCCAAGTCTCATATTCCACAGATTGAAAAACTATTCAATCCCACTGCTCTCTACCTATAGTATGCATTTTCTACCATAGCCTTCTTATTAATCAGTACTTTGTAAGTAGAATTTGGTTGAAGGGAAACTTTACAGAAAACTACTCTGTGTGTATATGTGTGTACACACGTGCATGTAATTTATTAGGTCAGCCAGTACTGGAGTTTACTCATATCTTGAATTTTGCAGGCCACAAAATTATATCCTTATCATTCATTTTGTCTGCACACTGAATAATCACGACATAAATTTTGTTTAATAAAGTCCTAGGGAGTAGGTGGGAACTGATTCTGGCTGAGAGGATAAATTTCACATTCTGCCTCCAGATTGTGCAAGAACAAAGGACACAACTGCATTGATAATTGCACTTCAGTATGCAGATGATGGTGGTTTGGGCATGTCACCTGCTCATCAGGGATGGCCAAAACAATCCTCCAGGGAACAGTTAAAGGTTACAGGGGCAGACAGAGGAAGAGGTGGGAAAACAATATCTGTGAGTAGACAGGCCTAAAGATGAGAGACGCAGTGCAAGAGGCAGAAGACAGAGATGGGTGGAGGGATCTGGTTGCAAAGTTATCAGCAATGCCCCAGTGGTCAGCCACACTACAGGATATATAAAATAATGCAGATGATGTCACAGTTTGACTGAAGGTCTTGCAACAAGCAGGAATTTGATCATGTCATTTTGGTACCAACTACTATACAGATTGTGGAAAATGTTAAGCACCTTTAATATCTGGCTAGTTGACTATTATAGAATGCAGGTATTGATCAGGCGAATTTAACATAGGATAAAATGTGCCAGCACATCTTTTGGTCTGTTTGAGGGACAACGAAACTTATGGTGTCTACGGTAATTCTTGTACCTCTGCTTCTAAATATATATGAACCAAGTAGGGATATTCAATAACAGTTCCTCGTCTTGTTTTTGATTGATAGTTTAGTGAGTGAAGAAGCAGAAGTGGGGAGGGCTGCTTATGTCATCAATGAAAAATAGGGGTAAAAAAAATGTACTAAAACCAGTTTTCATCTTCATTGTACATCTGTTTTCCATGCTGGCATGAGATGGATGTTTCAACAGGAGTGCACCAAACTCTAATGTCTACTTTGCCCTTCCTAAATCCAACCACTTCACAGTGTACTGGATACTTTTCACATGGTATTGGCACTAATGAAGTTACCAAATTACTCACAAGGCCAAACCCATTCAACTGAGTCGGGAAATAGTACTGAGAGAAGTGGCTTTATGCCAGATGGTGAGAGGTTAAAGTATAATAGAGGGGCAAGAACAGGTGTCTTGCTGCAAGGGATAGATATGATTACCCCAGTTGGAAAAGAAAGAGTATGGTGCTGAAAATATGTTAGGGGACACCTTTGAGTTATTGGAAGATGAATTCAAGAGAAGTGGTATGGGTAGGTATGTAAGTTTGTGGGAGTACAAGAGGTAAGTGGCAGATGAAGAGAGATGGGATTAGAGGGAAATGCAGTGAGTGGTGAACATGGATGGAGGCATGGTTAATCATGAATATCTCCTTTTAGAAAAGAATTAAAGTGAAGATAAATCATTGCATGTAACTACAGTATTTTAATCATAATCAAATACTGTTGTTATTCGGTTGAGCTCACCTTCTTTCTGACTGATGTTTGTTGTTTGAACATATTACATGTTTTTGTCGCTGTACTTTACAGTAATATGAGTAAAGGTAGCGAGCAGCACAAAACTTTTTATCATTCAGTTCCATCATTCAGACAATCTATTTTGTCAGTTCGTGATGATAATACATAATTATTATTTCCCTGGAAGATAATCCTGTTGACATAAGCTTCTAATGTTGTCTGGCAACAAGTAGACACTGCCTACAACAAATTGCTTCCCTTCTACAGCTGCTGCTGCTGCTGGTACCACTACTGCTGCTATTTACTTATTGTTGTTGTTGTTGTTTTTCTCATACAGCTGCTTCACAAGAATATTTCTATGTGGTCTCCATAGTTAAGCGAAACTGTTCTTATTTCCTATTGAATAAATCAATAGTTTGTCTGCAAAGTCATTTGCCATTTCTTTGAAAATACTCCCAACTACAGATTCTTTCATCTCATCTCATTTAAAATATTTTCCTGCCTGGTTCCTACCAACTTCTTAAATATTTTCTTATGACATTAATAGTTTAGTCCTTTAGCATTTAAACCTGCCATATCAGGCCCTAAGATTCTACCTACTTTATGTTCAAACTGGCCAGCTCCATCCTCTTGCACCTACCCTACAATGTCCTGCTAAAAAAAAAAACAATCACATTGTCAGAATCTCAGAGCTATGACATAATGAATGATTAATTCAAAACAATGTGAATTAATCCTTTCTACTATAGGCACAAAGCCTTAAATTTGGGGGAGGGGGTAGTCAATTACATCGACCCCAGTATTCAATTGGTTCTTATTTCATCGACTTTGAAAGGATGAAAAGCAAAGTTGACCCCGGCAGAATTTGAACTCAGAACATAGCAACAAACAAAATACTGCTAAGCATTTCGCCTGGTGTGTTAACGATTCTACCAGCTTGCCACCTTCACAATGTGAATTAATAAACATTACATTTGACAGAGTTATCTGATTGGTAAAGATTTCAATGGAGTTTCATTCTTAAACTTTTTTTTGATTATTTTTGGATATTCCTGATGGAGAATTTTGAAAATATTCTTTGATGAAGTAGCGAAAATTTTTTTTTGCTTTTTTAATATATCAATCCCTTTTGTGTGGCACCTTGGGAAAGAATTTGTTTTCTATGGCCCTAGACCAACTAATGTCTTGTGAATGAATTTGGTAGATGGAAACTGTGTGGAAGCCTATCATGTGTGTGTGTGTTTGTTTTCCACAGACTGATTGCCAACTGGTGTTGGTTTATTTATGTCCATGTAATCTAGCAGTTCAGCTAAAAGAGATCCATAGAATAAGTACCAGACTTTAAAGAAAACAAGATATTGGCACTGATTTGTTCAACTAAACTCTTCAAGATGGTACTCCAGCATGGCCGCAGTCCAGTGACTGAAACTAATAAAAGGAAAGATGAATTGAATTGTAAACAAATTCAGGTTTGAGTTCAGTGATGTGATGTAATTAACATCAATCAATTAAGAAAAAACTCTTGATGATATTTTTATTAATATGCAGTCCTTTGACATATTTGTTCTGCACTAAATTACAGATACTCTCATCATCAGATATACAATGAAACAGTGCTAGGTCCATTGAAAACCTGTAACAAACAACACTATATTGTTCATAAAATGCAATATAAAATACATGAATAAAATATCTCCTGTAATATTCCTAAATGATTTGGGACTGATTTCCAATAAGTTAGAGGAATTGAGTTAATGCAGAATTAAATTTACTATTTTTCACAATCAAAAATCTATAACAGATTTTATATTTAGACCAATATGTCAGTAGATTAATAGCACAACCACTTAGCTTTTTCGTTTTTATGGAATTGTATGGAATAAGTGATTCTTCAGTTTATGATAAAAAAAAATTTTTTGCTAGTGTTTATATTTTTTAGTGACATTAATCTGTGGAAAATATGTTCACATGCATATACATACATACACATACATCAGCCAGTGCCTTTCAGAGGTCAACTTGCCTAGGGTCTTCAGTTCCTTCTGTGTTGAGCTGCATGCATACAATCAGGCTGTTGTTTCCAGCTCATTCTTTGAGGTCATCAATCCACAAACATCTTTGACACTCTTTTGCTCGCTTCCTCTCAACACTTTCAGTCAGGATGGTCTTGGACATTGACTCTTGGCACATTGTATGGACTTAATTCTCAACAAATGATGTCTTTGGACGAAGTAGTTGTATGCTGTCAACTTAATGTGACAGTCCCATGAAGGCAATAATACTACTGTTGGTTAGACCTAGGAAGCTGCACCGCTTCCTGTCGGCCTTGACACATTTCCTGTGTCCTATGTTTACAAAGGGGCGAGGTGCTTGTCTCCCCCTTATAAACATAAGGACACAGGAAATGTGTCAAGGCCGACAGGAAGCAGTGTAGCTTCCTAGGTCTAACCAACAGTAGTATTATTCCCTTCAGGGGACTGTCACATTAAGTTGACAGCATACAACTACTTCATCGTATTACTACTGCATAAATCTCTCTGAGAGATTTAGAAATGTATTATTTCTAAAAGGTGTCTTTGGATTTTCAGTTTTTCTAATATTGGAGCATTTGTTGCTCTCTTTCCACTTTGTTGTGTCCAATCTGTGCAAGATCCACATCTTAAAAACTTCAAAAATTTATTATAGTAAAAGAATGAAGAACCAAACATTCTGGACATAAGATCTTCACTTGACCACTGTTTGCATCGGTCAGACAGAATGTATTGAGGCAGATTTCCTATGACCAGAGGCACTTCTTGTTACCAGCCCTCACCTGTATGACAATGATTCTTGTTTATAACAATCTTGTGGTGTCTTCACACACACACACACACACACACACACACATATCATCATCATTAACCTTTTAGCATTTAAACTGGCTATATCCAGCCAAAACATTCTATCTGTTTTACTTTCAAACTGGTCAGATCTGATTTCTGACACCTACCCAACAACGACATTCTAAAAAATTAACAGATGCCTCGTCAAAATCTCATAGCTACAAAACAGTATGTGATTAATTCAAAACAATATGAATAAATAAGCATTACTTTTGACAGAATAATGTGAATGCTAAAGGGTTAATATTTAATGTCTCTTCCATGCTGGCATGAGTTGGATGGTTTGACCAGTGCTGGTAAACCAGAGAACTACTCCAAGCTTCATTGTATGTATATGTGCATGTATGATATATATATAATGGGTTTCTTTCAATTTCTGTCAACCAGTTCAACTCATAAGGTCTTGGTTGGCTTGGGCCTATAGTAGTGAAAACATGTGCCTAAGGTGCCATGCAGTGGAACCAAATCCAAAACCATATGGTTGAGAAGCAAGCTTCTTAATGACTCAGCTACACTAGTGCACATAGACACACACACACAATGTCATAATTAGTCCTATAACAGTCACTTATCAAATAAATTAATATTCCTTGTGTCTGATGTAAGTTGGCAGTTAAAAAAAAAAAGTTTTAAAAAAAGTTTAAAAAAAAGGGAAAGAAGTACTGGGGTCAATTTGTTTGACTAAACCATTCAGAGCAGTGCTCCAGCATGGCTGCTGTCCAGTAACAAACAAGTAAAAGAAAACAAATAAAACATAATCCATTGAAGGTTAGTACTTCAGCATGGATGCCGTTTCAACTATTGAAACCAGTAAAATATAGAAACTAATAATAAAAAGATCAGCCATCTTTTCATAGAAATATATCTGCTCTAACTAGTAATTATATCTAGATAAGAAGTTATGAATGCATAATATGGATACATAAATGTCTTTTATGTACCAGCAATTTTATCACAATACAAAAACTTATGAATGAGTTGATATGGATGTCTGGGTTTTTATGCACCAATAATTTTTTGCAAGTTACCACTAGCTATTAGTCAAGACAGCAGCAGCAGTGTCAAACTACTAATTGAAAGTCTGGTGGCTTTTATCGTCTCACTTAGTCTGAGGTAATGTTGCAGGCACCTAACGCTCCATGGTTTTGTCTGACTGCCAGTTTGTGGATAGGATACCAGGAATAACACAGTGTAACATGATTTTTGTCTTTGAGTAGCTACTGTTATTTCCTATTTGCTAACCCCTAGAAAGTATGAAAAATGGCTAGTATTTCTTTTAAACTTCTCTTTTGTTACATTTATTCAAAACACAGAAGAATCACTCTCAGCACATGGCTGTGGTGCTCCCTGACTGCTCCTGCTCATGATCAGATATGCACATATTATCAGCCACTGAGAGACTTGTTCACGTGATTAAGGTCAAACAACTGACAAGCAAATCTGTGGTATTGAGTAGACTGTTTGCTATAACGTTATTTCTGCTTCAGCAACTCAACACTGAATCTGTTTGAAATGTCACAGAAAGTAGGTCAGTTTCAAAACATTGATCTCTAGGTGACAACAGCAAAGTTTGAAGAGAATCGTAGTCATTTCCTTTGATTTCTAGATAGAAACAAATAGGAAATAACACTTACTAACCAAAGGCAGAAAAAACAAGAGCACTCAGAGAGTGCAAACCTTCACCAATGCAGCAAAATGTTAGCTGGTTCTTATTTTATTGTTGTTTAGACTCATGTCGACTTTCTAATTTAGATATATTTCAAAAGTCAGTGCTGTTATTTAGACATGTCAAGAGAGATAGTTTTGTCTTTGGTTTTTTTAAATGTATGGCTTGAGACATAGACTTATATTTTTAGCCATAAGTCTAAATAGCAAAGGCCTAACTAAGGACAAATTCCTGAAGTATTTAATTACAGTTTTTACATGCTGAATTCAATATCCTTCTGAGGTTAACTTTGCCTTTCATCTCTCTGAGTTTAATCAAAGAGCCACTCAAATATTAGGGTTGATAGCATCTCCTAGTTCTCACCCCTTAAAATTGATGACCTTGTACCTAAATCAGAAAGCGTTGTCATTGTTGCTGCTGTTGTTGTTGTGAGGGCAGTGGAGAGGTGGAATCATTAATAGCATTGGACAAATATCTTGCAGTATTCATTCTGGCTTTTAACATTCTGATTTCAAATTCTCCCAAGCTCATCTGTAACTTTCATTTATTTGGATCAGAAAATTACCAAACCCTTCCCCATCAAAATTTATGACCTTGTACCTATCTATGATTTTATTATTGTTATTGGTTGTTGCCGTTATTATTTTAGTCAGTTATTTATTGTTATTGTATCTTTGGTAGTTATCCTTGAGGAATCTTTTTCAAAATGGAAGAAGTGGCTGCCAACACTGATGAGAGTTATGACAGTTTTGAGGACCAAAATTATGATGATCGTCCAACTGAAAGATGGGCTCCACTCGGGGCTTCAGTAAGCCCAGCTCCCTCAACTATAGAAAATGGGTAAGTATATCTGCCTTTCATGTCTGTTATCTTTTACAGTAATATATGCAAGAGAGTAAGGAGAGAGAAAAGGAGAGCGAGAGGCAGAGATTGTGATGGCAGGTAGTAAGAGTGGGTGGAATTGTTAGAAAGTGTTAGAGATGAGCAATGGCAAGAGATTGATGGACATTGAAGAGTGGGAGTGATGGCTAACAGAACAGTAATGAGGATATATTTCAGAGACGAAACAGACCTTTTGTTTCTCCAGCATCATGCTGGAAGAGAGAGGTAGAGTGATAGTGATGATGCTCTTAGACCTTTGGCACACACACATTCCATCGCTAGATGTCCATGTTGTAAAGTCATTAAGGACAGGAATGTCATGTGGCTTAAAAAAAAACATACCCCAAAACAACATCATCATCATTGTTTAACATCCACCTTCCATGCTAGCCAGCCAGGCAGAAGCCTGCACCAGACTGTTTTGACAAGATTGTTACAGTTGGATGCCCTTCCTCACACCAACCACTCAGCAGACTGGGCTTAGTGCTTTTTATGTGGCACAAGCACAGGCGAAGTCTGCAGTGCTTTTTATGTGGCACAAGCACAGGCGAAGTCTGCAGTGCTTTTTACATGGCACAAGCACAGGCGAGGTCAGTTTTGGCAAGGTTTTTACAGCTGGATGCCCTTCTGAACACCAAACACTTTACAGTGTGAACCGGGTGCTTTTAAGTGGCACCTACACTGGCAGGATTACCAAGTACTTGTAAGACACAAAAAAAAATTTTAATGGATAGAGGTGATGTGGAACTGCACAAGTTGCAACTCGGTAAAAGAACAGTGAAGAAAACATTACAAAAAATGCAGAAAGGGAGCTCTTTAAATCTGTTGCAGATAACCTGTCTGGCATTGATGGCATGATAAAATGTACCCAATTTATACCGTAAAGTTATAAAGTGGTTGGTGAGAGGAAACTTGTCTGAATTGCTATGTTTGCTAAACTACAATGGACCATTACAGGTGGTGAAGCACTGTGAGCTTTGTCTAAGCCAAGTTAATATGGAAATTAAATGAAGAATTTGATGATGTATAGTACCTAGGCATGGCTGTATGGTAAGAAGTTTGCTTCCTAACCTCATGGTTCTAAATTCAGTCCTATTGTATGGTGCCTTGAGAAAGTGTCTTTTACTATGGCCCCAGGTTATAGTAGAAGACACTTTGATTTGGTAGATGACTGCTTGACAACCTTTTTTTTGGTTTGTTTACAGCCTGGTAAGTTAGTGGTTTGGCAAAAAGAGGCCAACAGAATAAGTACCAGACTTAGAAAAAAAAATACTAGGGTTAATTTGTTTGGTTAAACCCTCAAGATAATACACACACACACACACTATCCAGTCCCTTCTATCATTGAAAATGGACATTAAGCTATATGAATGTGTGTGTGTGAATGTATGTATGTATAAATATGTGTGTATTTATAAATATATGTGCACATGTTTATATGTGTGTGTGTGTGTGTGTGTGTGTGTGTGTGTGTGTGTGTGTGTGTGTGTGTGTGTGTGTGTGTGTGTACATGCATGTAGAAATATAGGTAAATAAGTAGAAGTTTAGGTGCCTGTATGGCTGTGTGATTTAGAAGTTGACTTCCCCTCCACATGGTCTCTGGTTCAGTTCTATTGGAACAAGTGTCTTCTGTTTATAACCCTTGGCCAACCAGTGCCTTCTGAATGGAATTCAGTGGACAGAAAATGTATGGAAGCCATTTTATGTGTGTGTGTGTGTGTGTGTGTGTGTGTCTCTCTCTCTCTCTCTCTCTCTCTCGTTGTCTTGGCATCATATCATAGTTGTAAACAAGTATCACCACCATGCAGATGATGTCCTTCATTTTCAGATGCCATAAGGCAATATTCCCTTGCTTGGAAATGGGAGGGTTTGCAACAGGAAAGGCATTTGGCCATAGAAAATCTGTCTCAACAAATTCCAGCTGGCTCGAGCAAGCCTGGAAAAGTGGATGCTAAAACAATGATGATGATATCTGCATGGAAGCTAGATCAATAGATATAATAATGTTGTTATAAATATACTAAAATGTACTTGCATTCTGGAAAGAATCATTTAAAATCTCCTTGGTAACTGTGTTCAGTGGTGGGGGGGGGGGGGGGGGGGGCTATTGTTTATTCTTAGAATCTGTTTACAACCTCTGTTTAATCTAAGACTTTGTCCTTGCTCTTTATAAGAACATGGTTTATATCATGTATGTATGTATGTCTATGTATGTATGCACACACATACACACACATTTATATATAGGTTCAAGTGTAGCTGTGTTGTAAGAAGCTTGCTTCCTAACCACAAGTATCTGGGTTCAGTCCCACTACGTGGTACCATGGGCAAATGTTCTCTACTATAGTTTTGGGTTGACCAAAGCCTTGACAGTGGATTTGGTGGAAGGAAACTGAAAGAAGCTCATCATGTATGTGTGTGTGTATATATGTGTGTGTCTGTGTTTGTAGGTCGGTAGGTAGGTATGTGTGTGTATCTTTGT
This sequence comes from Octopus bimaculoides, assembly GCF_046866305.1. Classification (NCBI taxonomy): domain Eukaryota; kingdom Metazoa; phylum Mollusca; class Cephalopoda; order Octopoda; family Octopodidae; genus Octopus; species Octopus bimaculoides. Next base: position 10,127,487 of record NC_142942.1, on the reverse strand, counting down.
ATCTGTGTTTGTCCCCCATCACCGCTTGACAATTGGTGTTGATGTGCTTACATCTCCATAGTTTAGCAGTTCTGCAAAAGAGACTGATAGAAGAAGTACCAGGTTTAAAAAAAAAAAAAAAATACTTGTGTCAATTTGCTCCACTAAAATACTTCAAAGTGGTGCTCCAGCATGGCTACAGTCTAATGACTGAAATAAGTAAGATATAAAAGAATACACATGCACACATATCTTGTCACCAAACTAAGAACAGTCCTTGTTTTTGTTTTTATGCTGCCTACTTCAAGACTGTTGGATGAGCTAAACTAGAATGAATATTGATTACAGCAATAAGGAATTAGTCTTTTACATGAATTAACAGACATGGCAAAATGTATTGTTTATGGAGATTTCATCCAAGCAACAACAACGAAAGACCAAGAATGAGAATCAGAATTATGTCTGTTGAAAAACTGTTATTGAGAAAGAAGTGATTTGGCTAATACTTACTAATGTGGATTAGATTTATATGTTGTTGTTTTTTTAGATTGTTTTTTGCTTTTACCTTTTGCTATTGTCACCAACGTGCTAGCATCCACAATTATTCTTCAACTGAATATTTTTCTGCTGATTTTTTTTTTTTTTTGCTTCTTTCTAACGCAAGAACTGAACAATCACTCGGACTACCAGGGTAACCTAGAAATATGAACATTTGCGTAGAAATGATATCAGGTTTATTGTTGTCACAGATTCATAAATTATAAGTATCTATACACACATTGTGCTAAAAGGCAGAGGAACACTCACATATTCATATACAAATGCACATACACACACATTGTCATCATTTAATGTCCATGTTCCATACTGGCATGGGTTGGACAGTTTGACAAGAACCTAGTGAGTCCAAAGACTGTGTCCTTCTCTAGTGTTTGCTTTGGCATAGATTCTACAGCTGGATGCCCCACCTCATGCCAACTATTAGGTCATTAAAAATGAAATGTCCGATTTCGAACTGGAAGTTTATTTTACTTTATCTCAACAAAAAGTAATGCTGTTATTCAAAGTAATCCCCTAAAATCAGACATTTCATTCTTAATGACCTGATACTTTACAGTGTGTACTGGGTGCTTTTTTACATGTCATCAGTGCTATTGAGGCCACAATGTAGCTTACAGATTAACAAACCCAAGGAGGGTGAGGGCTGCATCTGTATGTTAAAGTATGAGAAAAGAGGTGGTTCTTGTTGTAGACAAGCTACATGGCTATTCACATTTAGGGGAGAGAGAAAGAGAATGAATTAGAAGTATCCCCAAAGAGACAGACAGTGGTGATGAGATGTCCAGGTGTCACCTCAGGCAGATGAGCAGTTGTGAGTGGGGGTAGTGGGGGTTTTGCAAGAGTAAGTGGGAAGAGATTGAGAGGAGAGGGTACACAAGTTGAGGAGGCTACAGGGATGTGAGCTGTAGGGTAGTAATGATGGTACCATTAACAGTGAGAAGAGATATATGCTTGGGTAGGATGCAGGAACAGAATAGACAGAGAGAAAGAGAGAGAGAGATACACATGCAGTGTGTGTGTGTGTGTGTGTGTGCACCACTAATTTAGTTCCTAATTCTGTAGTGTTAGCAAATTACTTATTCTATCGGTCTCTTTTGCTTGAACTGCTAAGTTATAAGGACATAAACAATCCAACACCAGTTGTCAGGCCATGGAATGGATTGGACAAATACACATACACACACATGTGATGGACTTCCACACCGTTGCCCTCCCCCACACACACACAAACACCTCCAGCATTTTTTTTTTTTTTGAAATGTAAATGAATATTATCAACATCAAGGATGCTGTGAACCAACTTTTAGATCTCACATAATCTTGACATTTACCTTACTGCATTTTAAAAGGTTATCAGAGAGAGATTCTCATCCAAAGTTTTACCATATCTTTAGACCATTAAAGAATAACCAAACCTTTATTACCTTTTTACTTTCATGGTCGTTGTTTAATATCTCGTATCTTATAGTATTTTATTTAGATGTTTGTTTCTTTTAATAGGTCAAGATATAGTTTAGAAGGATATGGTAAAAAAACGGTCTGGCATTAAGATACTCTCAGCCAAGTTATAATTAATATGATTAAATCATGGACATCAAATAGCTAACTAGAAAGATTGACACTGATTCTGCTTCACTGATTAATTTCTTTTAATTAGCTGTTTGGTACTTACTATCATCATCATCATTGTTTTACCAATTCCAAGCTTAAGAATTCACATCTGCTCTGTTTTTATTCCTGTTGAATTTCTGAGCTTTAATGTACTTTGTGCTGCAAACATCAGTTTTCCTGTCTTCTTGATACAAGCATCAGATCATTTAGAGATGTTATCTGATATAGGCCTATGTCCTGCCATTCATATACTTCATGTCATGGTGTCTCCCACTGAGCTAAACTTAGAAAACATTGATTTTTTTTTTTTTTTTTCTCCATTTAAATAGTTGTAGATGTTTTGGTGTTGATCCTTCATGTTGATCAGACATGTCCAACCACCACTATAAAGTCCGAAGTTTGTTTAATTGACAGTACACAGCTTATCATATTTAGCTTTAAGAATCAAACAGAAAGTTGTTTGTTTGTTGTTTTTTTTTTCCAATGTTTTATTATTTAAATAAGTTTCCTAAGACTAACACATTTTTTGTTCTATAAAAAGAGAAAATCCTAATGAAATAAAATCCAACAAAGAGCATCATCATTATCATCATCAGTGTTTTAACATCCACTTTTCCATGCTTGCATGGGTCAGCCAAAGCTGCTTATTAAGGTAGATTTTCTACAACCAGTTTGCTCTTACTCTTGCCAATTCTCACTTGTTTCCTAGGAATGAAATATTTCCCCTGTGGGCATGGCTTGACATATTTTCATAGAAGACTGGAAATGTATGACGCTGCTTGTATGATAACATTTATTTACTACTACCATGCGATGTCAAAACAAGGAGACAAACATACACATACATTATGCATGCATACGCACACATACACACTCACACAATGAACTTCTTTCAATTTCCATCTACCAAATCCACTCACAAGGCTTTGGTCAGTCTGGAGCTACAGTAGAAGACACTTGCCCAAGGTGTCACGCCGTGGGACTGAACCCAAAACCATGTAGTTGGGAAGCAAACTTCTTAACCACACAGCCACACCTGTACCTATGTGTATACTAATTGAATTATCTAAAACTATCATTTAGCTAAGTAATTAGAGTGTTGGATTGAATACCTCACAGTGTTTGTTCTAACATTCAGCTGAGTTCAAATCCTGCCAAGGTCAACTTTGCTTCTCCTCCTTTTGCCATTGATAAATAAAGTACCAGTCCATGACAGTGGATTGGTAGAATGGTAAGAATATCAGACTGGATGCCTTGCAGTATTTGTTCTAGTTTTTTATGTTCTGAGTTCAAATTTCACCATGGCCTACTGGGGTGGTACATTGGATCTGTCACCTGACTTAGCAGTACCCTCTGGCACTCACTTTTGTGCTCTTTGTTCAGATTCCTTCATGGCCTACTTCAGTAGCAGTAGAGTTAGTCTGTCACTTGGTTCAATATCACCATCTGGCAACTTGAGTTCCTTTAGAAGAGTCCACCCTGTTACAAGCACTTAGGCTAGGTTCTCAGTTTGAGGCTATAAAGACTGTTGTTACCTGCAAGGCTAAGGTGTCTGCCCTTCCTCAACACAATATGTTTATACTGGAGATAAAGACTATTTCCAAGGTAAACATGACCAAGAGCAGGAGTGATGACCAAGATTGTGGAAAATGGGGAGAGCATGAATATTAGTCTGACCGGAGGCAGGTGGGTTTAGAGTGATACGATTATAAGAGAGGAGATTTTTGTGTTGTCTCTTATTCTGCCTAACTAGCTCTGTTTTCAAAAGCATGTGGGTAGTTAATATTTTGTATTAGATGCATAGTGAGATGAGGCGAGGAAGATTGTTTTGATAGTGAGTTCTTAGAGAAACCAGAAAGAAATCAACCGTTTGATGAACATATAAATTTCACATAGATGTGCAGTGATGTGCATGATGCAAACAGGTGCTTCTGCAGATAGGAAGTAAAATCTATAGGAATATCTAGGATTTAGTTTGTTCTTCTAAACTGAGATACTAACAACATGGAATAACAGCATTTATATATTTTTTAAATATCTGATTGATAGGTGGATTGATATGGAGGTAGATATGTAGATAATTATATAGATTGATAGATAGATAGGTCAGTTAAGTAGATGAATAGATAGCTGGAAATATAAACAGACAGGTAGACAAAGAGACAGACTGACTGATACATTGGTGGAGAGAGAGACACAGAGAGAAAGACAAATAGTTAGACACAAGTTCGATGGACAGACAGGCATACAGATCAATAGACAAATGGTTAGACTGCTGGACAAATAGATGGATAGACAGATGGGTAGCCAGACAGACTGGCAAAGACTTAAAAAGACAAACTAATAGAGACTCTCTCATATTCTTGTTCATACTTGCTTACACTCTCTCTCTCTCTCTCTCATATTTTAGTTACCTGTTTTTAATTCATTATTCTATTGATTTCTCTTTAGTGTTCAAGACCTTTTCTGTTGTAAGAACAAAATATAATTAATTCTTTTAACCCTAATTAATGTATTCCTGATAACTTTGTTTCCCCATCTCACTCAAGACTAACAAAAATCCTAGCCAACTCTGCTAAAACCCAAACTCTCTTCTCCACACTAACTAATGTTCCAAATACACTAAAACCATATTGAATACACACACACACACACACACACACACACACACTGGAAGTGGAAGTAACTTAATATTTTGACAACTTAACTCAGCTGAATGAGAATTGATTTGTTTTTTAGTGTTTCAGCTAAATTCACAGAACAGCTTGCGTTGTATTTATTTATTCTTTCAGTGGTGTCATGCTAACTGAATCAGAGCAACTGCGACAGCTGGAAGAACAACAAGAACAACTCAACTCCTACTTGCAGGCTTTAACTACTCATTTTGCTCAGGTGCAGTTCCGCTTGAAACAGACTGTAAATGCCCCACCTGAAGAAAAAGAAGTATGTTGAGCTTTTCTGTTTTTTTTCTCTATCTTTCTTTACATTTTTTTTTGTTCTTGAGTCATCTGTGAAAAAGAACTGTTGTCTCTGACTAATGTTTATTGCACTGTTTCTTATCTTTAACATATTTTTGTTGTTAATACTCTGAACTGCTAAACGATTTTTCAAGTTCAGTTTCATTTAGACTTGATATATCTTAGTTTATTTTCCTCTGTATATATATTTGGCTATGAGTTTTATTGCAGGGTCTGTAGGGATATATTCTCTTACTAATTTCAGTAAGTACGCTGCATCCATGATAGGAGATATATATATATCGAGAGAGAGAGAGAGGTATAGCTGTGTGGTTAAGAAGTTTGCTTCCCAACCATGTGATTTCAAGTTCAGTCCTTTTGTGTGGCATCTAGAGCTAGTGTCTTCTGCTATAGCCCACAGCTGACCAAAGCCTTGTGAGTGGATTTGGTTGATGGAAACTGAAAGAAGTTGTGTGTGTGTGTGTCTGCAGGTCTTGATATCACATGGTAGTTGTACATGAATGTCACTGTCATGCAGACAGTGTCATTCATTTCCAATATTCTGTAGAAACATGTCTGGCCATGTGGAAATATTTACCTTGCTAGAAAACAAGTGAAGTCTGGCATCAGAAAGGTCATCAGCCCATAGAAAAATATGTGATTGTTAAAATGAGGATGATCACACACACACACATGATCAGCATCATTTTATGCCCACACTCCACGCTTGCTGGGGCTGGATGTGATCAGGTGTGTAGGCAGGTTCTAAAGTTAAGGGGAGCAAGCACATAAAAAAAAAAGTGTTGTGACACATACCAAGCAATTTTTAATTCATTGATGATACGTTTTATAAAAGGCACCAATTTTGAAAAATGTGCTTGAGATAGAAGTAGTCGCTCCCTTTGTTCCCCTATAAGATATACCACTGGATATGGTGCAACAGGATATGGCGGGACTGAGAACCTTGTCTTGCTCTAGTGTCTCAGTTTTCATATGGTTTCTATGGCTGGATACCCTTTCTAATGTCAGCCTCTTTACAGTGTGTACGGGATGCATTGTCCTTGGCATCTGCACTAGTGTGGTCATCATGTAATTTTCAAGACTAAATATCCACCCCTTAACTAAGAAAAGGCAGTGGCTTTAAACGAGGTCTTGAGAGTTTAAAGTATGTCAGGAGGACCAGGAATAGGTTTCTTGCTGTAGGGGTGATACACGACTACTCTGCATTATATGAGTAGATGGGAGTTAATAGGGTGGAAGAGTGATAAAGATGGTAGTGGTAATAGAGTGCCACAGCATATCTTCAAGGTACAAGAAGGGGAAAAGAAGAGAGCATGGAGGCAGAATATCAGGAAGGGTGGATGGATAGAGGTTGCAAGAGTATAGGAGAAGAGTAAGAGATTTTTAGAAATAGAAATGTGGTGAATGTAGAGAATGGTGAATGAGAGTGGTGTATGTTGGTCGATGGTAAATAGGAGTGGAAGAGAAAGGTGATAGGGATGGGTAAGCCTAAGAGAAATTAGCTTTATTCAAGACAGAAGACTGTATTGATATGGGTATGTGGTGCATATGAATGAAGGCAGCCAAATAAAGATGTGCAAATTGCTTTCAGTTGATATAGTTTGTGGAAGAAGGAGAACTAGGAAGACATAGGATGGAGTGAATGCTGATCTCAGGATGTTGAACTTCTCAGGGATGGCAATGGACCAAATAGGCAGTGCTTAAGAAGATCCTCCCTGTTAACTCCCATCTACTCGTATATAACACAGTCATACTATCATCATTATCACCATCATCAATTAATATTCCCTTTTCCATGCTTGCATGGAGCAGATTTTTTTTACAGTTGAATGCTCTTCATTTTATCAACCCTCACCTGTTTCCAAGCAGTAATATTTTCCTATAGCTAAACACACCCACACATAGACGATATGACAGACTCCTTTCAGTTTCAAATCCACTCATAAGGCTTGCTTTAGTTGGCTCAGGGCTATAGTAGAAAGACACTTGCCCAATGTGCTGCACAGAAGGACCGGATTGAAGACCACATGGTTGGGAAGCAAGCTTCTTGACCACAGAGCCATGCATCATCTTGAAATTTATCAGATTTAAATAAAACCATTTCCAAACAAATAGATTTGTTCTCAACAAATGTAAAATCCTTCTTTCTATGTCACATGAAACAAACAAAAATGCAATAAATGATAATTTTTTTATAAATAGGTGTTGGTGTCAGGTGATATGACATGAAACATGTTGATACAAGCACAAACATAAAGTGTTTGTAGAGAATGTACAGTGTAGATTAATAACTCTCAGAACTTAGCACTGGCTCGTAATGGATAATAATTTTATTGATATTAGAATTATAGAAGACTGACATAACTATAACAAGGCAGGATTGTGGTGATTGATACAGCTTTGTTAGTGCACATATCTACTCTAGAAAGGCATTGGTTGGCCTGTGGCTACAGTAAAAGACACTTGCCCAAGGTGCCATGCAGTGGGACTGAACTCAGAACTGTGTGGTTGGGAAGCAAGCTTCTTACCACAGTCACACCTGTACTTGTTTTTTTATTGACCCCCCCAACAAAGGGATGAAAGGCAAAGTTGAGCTTAGTAGGATTTGAACTCAGAATGTCAAGAGCTGGAAGAAATGCCACAAAGAATTTTGTCCAGCATGCTAATAATTCTGTCAGCTTGCCACTTCCTTAGCCACTAAACAGGGGAAAACTAACCATCCTTTTCACACCAAAGGAAGATGGTGGGTTGATCTTCAAAATAAACTAGTCTGATAGACACAATAACCTTAAGCAGGTCACTTCTCCATGTGATAGTAGCTGTTTGGCACAGGTTCTAGTTTATTGGTGTTTGTCTCTTGTTATGTTCATTGTAGCTTCTTTTTCCTGATATTGCTGTTGATGTTGTAATGGTGGTTGTTGTAGTTTTTACATTGGCCTAACTTAGACTATGTATCACCCAGGGCACCCCTTGAGTTTTCCACCCCACCACAGGGCACCTAACCCTATACAGACTTATACAGCAGACCAAAAAGTGCCAACCGTTAACCCCCTCCTCTAAGCCACACTACTGGGCTTTTGTTGTTACTGTGGTAATTGTTTTTGTTGCAGTTTTTTTGTTTTTTTTGTACATTCAATCTCATCTTTTTGATTTTTGCTTATTTTGGCCCTTGTCACAGTTTTGGGTTGTGGCAAGAGGGGAGGTTGAAGTCAGCTTCTATTTCTAATTTTTTTTTTTACCCTACCAAATCTCACTCACATGATATTGATCAACATAGCACTTGCCAAAAGTGCCACACAGCAGAATTGAACCCAGAACAATGTGTATTGCTAAACAAACCTCTTAATCATGTTGCTGTGCTTTTAATGTATATTGAAGTGTCTCACCAAATAATATTTTAAATATTACAACACAGTTTCTCCAACCTTGCATGTATATCTGTGGTAACAGCTGGCAACAAAACAGCTGAATTGATAATGACTATATTAATGATAATAATAAAATAAACCCCTTCAGGTAGATGGCCCTGCTCAGTATGTAGAAAAGGAGTAGGTAGTAACTCTATAAGATGTACCCGGTGCAAGCTATGGACACATAAGAGGTGCAGCAACATCAAAGGCAGGTTAACTAGCAAGTTAGTTTTTGTTTGTGGCAGATGTTCAGGTGCAATAAAGACTGCAAACAAACAGGAAACAACTTCTATCTCATTCCAGGGTGAAAAACTAGAGGTAGTCGATAGCTTCCGCTATCTGGGCGACCAAGTTAGTAGTGGGGGTGGGTGCGCTGAAAGTGTAGCTGCTAGAACAAGAATAGCCTGGGCAAAGTTTAGAGAGCTCTTACCCCTGCTGGCGACAAAGGGACTCTCACTCAGAGTAAAAGGCAGACTGTATGACGCATGCGTACGAACAACCATGCTACATGGCAGTGAAACATGGGCTGTAACTGCTGAGGACATACGTAAGCTCGCAAGGAATGAAGCCAGTATGCTCCGTTGGATGTGTAATGTCAATGTGAATACCCGTCAGAGTGTAAGTATCTTGAGAGAAAAGCTGAACATTAGAAGCATCAGTTGTGGCGTGCAAGAGAGACGATTGCGCTGGTATGGACATGTGGTGAGAATGGAGGAGGATAGCTGCGTGAAAAAGTGCCACACCCTAACAGTTGAGGGAACCCGTGGAAGAGGTAGGCCCAGGAAGACCTGGGCTGAGGTGGTGAGGCAAGACCTTCGTACATTGGGCCTCACCGAGGCGATGACTACGGACCGAGACCTTTGGAAATGGGCTGTGCGTGAGAAGACCCGGCAAGCCAAGTAAGATCGTTGCCAGTGCCCCTGGACTGGTTCTTGTGCGGGTGGCACATGAGATGCACCATTTTGAGCGTGGCCGTTGCCAGTACCGCCTGACTGGCTCCTGTAGGATTTTCGAGCGAGATCGTTGCCAGTGCCCCTGGACTGGCTTGTGCGGGTGGCACATAAAAGACACCATTTCGAGCGTGGCCGTTTTCGTGCGGGTGACACGTAAAAGCACCCACTACACTCTCTGAGTGGTTGGCGTTAGGAAGGGCATCCAGCTGTAGAAACTCTGCCAAATCAGACTGGAGCCTGGTGTTGCCATCCGGTTTCACCAGTCCTCAGTCAAATCGTCCAACCCATGCTAGCATGGAAAGCGGACGTTAAACGATGATGATGATGATGATGATGTTTACTCCATTCGTTTGTTTTATAATTTGATTTTATTATTCTATTCTATTATTTTATGACCATTGATTCATGTAATTCTTTTAATTTGGGCTCATTTCTGTCTCTCTCTCTCTCTCTCTCCCTCCCTCCCTCCTTCTTTCCCTCCCTCCCTCCTTTTCTCTCTCTCCCTCCCTCACCTATCTCTCTCTCACCTTTTCCCCAACCCTACATATCTCATTAGTATCATTCTAACTTGAAATGTATGTCACTGAGATAGTCTCTTTTTTTTTTTTATTATCTTTTACTTGTTTCGGTCATTGGACTGCAGCCATGCTAGGGCACTGCCTTGAAAGGGTTAGTTAAACAAATTAACCCCAGGACTTATTCTTAAGTCCGTTACTTATTCTATCAATCTCCTTTGCCGAACCACTAAGTTATATGGACATAAGCAAACCAACACCTGTTGTCAAGCAGTAGTGAGGGACACACACACACACATACATGAAGGACTTCAAACAGTTTCCATCTACCAAATTCGCTCACGAGATTTTGATTGGTCTGAGGTTTATAGTAGAAGAACTTGTCCAAGGTGCCATGCAGTGGGACTGAACATGAAACCACATGGTTGCAAAGTAAACTTCTTGACCACACATCTATGTCTGGTCCTATGTAAATATATATAAGAATATAGAAAGGACAGTAAAATAACTGACAGCATTTAACTAGAAGTGGAAGCGCAATGGTCCAGTGGTTAGGGCAGCGGACTCGCAGCCAGAGGATCGCGGTTTCGATTCCCAGACTGGGTGTTGTGTGTGTTTATTGAGCGAAAACACCTGAAAGTTCCACGAGGCTCTGGCAGGGGGTGGTGGCGACCCCTGTTGTACTCTTTCGCCCCAACTTTCTCTCACTCTTTCTTCCTGTTTCTTGAGTAAAGTTGCAATGGACTGGCGTCCCGTCCAGCTGGAGGCGGGAGATACATACGCCAAAGAAACCGGGAAACCGGGCCCATGAGCCTGGCTAGGCTTTGAAAAAGGGTGCAAAAAAAATTTAACTATAAAAACTGAAAAGAGATCTATTGAAGACAATCTCTACATTAGTCATTCCTCAATCTTTTTGAGATAGTGATGTACTCACATGGAAGTTAAAAAACATAATTAGAAAAGTCTGTGTTATTTAGAAAATAATTATAGAAAACTATTGATTACATTTGTTAATTATGAATGACACATTTTTTTCATGACACTTTAGCTTTAATACAGGTTTTTCTAAAGCTTTGAATTAAAATTTTTAAGGTTACACAGTGCACCATTGTGTGAGAACCATTGCTATGTATGACTGCTTGACTTGCTAGAAATAGCAGTCAATTCCCCCCCCCCCCTCAAACCAAAGTTCTCTCATCACTGTCTTGAAAAAGGAAAGGTTATATTTGATAATGTGGTTGTATGTGGCTTAGTGGTTAGAGTGTTGTGCTCATGATTGTAAAATTGTGGTTTCAATTCCTGCACAAAGCAACGCATTGTGTTCTTGGCCAAAACACTTCATTTCACATTGCTCCAGTCTGCTCGGAGTAATACTATGAGGGACCAGTGTCCCATCCAGGAAGCAGGGAATATCTGCTACAGAATCCAGGAAACCAATTTAATGAGCTTATGGCAGAGGAGGCCTTGACATTTGATAATGTAGTCTTGACTACTCTATGTCTGAAGAGAAAATAGTATGATCACAGCTGGAGTGTCTACTGGATCAGAGCTGAATTCATTCATCATCATCATTGACATTGTTTAACATCCATCTCTTGAGCTGGCATGTATGCGAAACAAAAATAGCAGCACCATCAATTATAGTCACTGCAACTAAGGAACCTATTGAAGGAACCACTACATGGTCGTTCAACCTGCTAGAAATAGCATCCAAATCTTGCTCAAGTTACTCTGTATTATCTTTAAAAGAAAGATACATTGAATAATGTAGTTCTTGTTGTTTTCAAAAGATGGGATAATCAAAACTGGAATCCTGTGGGGCAAAGGTTTGCCCAATTGGAGATGACCTGGGGTTAAACAACAACTACTATAGCCATAACAAATCCAACAAATAACACCTTATGTAGTCACTCAACCTTCTTGAAAAGCAACCAAATACCTCTTTCACCTTGCTGAGCTGTTTTTCTTTCTTTTTTTTTCTGTATGGCTGTGGTTATTATGTGATTAAGAAGCTTGCTTTGTGACCATGAGGTTTCAGCTTCAGCCCCACTGTGCACCACCTCAGACAAGTGTCTTCTACTGTAACCTCTGGCCAAACAGTGAATCTGTAGAAACTGTGTGGAAGCCAGTTGTATATATATTTATATGTGTGTGTGTATATGTGTGTCTTTGTATGTCTCTGTGTGTCCACTAACACTTGACAACCAGTGTTGGTTTGTTTACTTTCTTGTAGCCTAGTAGTTTAGCAAAAGAAACCAATAGGAAAAGTATCAAACGTAAAAATAAATACTGGGGTCTATTTTTTTCAACCAAACCATTCAAGATGGTGCCCAAGCATGGTGCCTCAACCCAATAACTGAAACAATAAAAAATAAAAGATACAAAGATAAATACACATAGTTTCTTACAGATCTTCAGCTTCGTTAAAATGAATTCATTTTTGTTTTGATGAGAACTTTGGTGATTCTGTTTCCAGAATCTAATTGTCTTTAGAATGGAATGACTATTACAACTATTAAACTGACTTGTCATATTGAAATTATAATCAATTATTAGTGTAGTTGTTCTTATTTTTACTATTGTTGTTGCAAGTACGTGGCAGAATCATTAGAGTACCAAATTAAATACCCTGCGGTATTTAGTTATGTCCCTTTACATTTCTGCATTCAGATTTTGCCAAAGTCATCCTCTTGCCTAACATCCTTTCAAAGGTTGAGAAAATAAAGTACCAGTTAACTGCTGGGGAATATGCTGATCTAATCAACTGTATCATTCAAAGCCTTGTATCTATGCTTTAAAAAAAATCACTATTTTCTTTTGTGCAGGTTCTATTAAAAGAGTTGGAACAACTCGCTTTCCAAGGTGTTCCAGATGTAGTTGGATGTATGCTGCCTGTCGGATGTGACAATGATGATGATATGGTTAGATATCTTTTGTTTTCTTCTAATCTATCTTTTACATTGAGTAAATCCTAAGATAATCTGCCTAGTTGCTTATGAATTGTTGTAACAAAGAAAACTTACATATTTCACATACAACTTATTGGGATTACACATACATCCCACTTCAGCTATCTAATACATCTCTTATTAATGTGAAGTATATACACATACAAGAAATACGTTGTACATGTATGTTTACTTGACATTTTAAAAATGTGTGTCACGCTTTACATATCTTGTTTACACAAGATTTAAAATGAATAAATGCCAGTTGATATTTGAATAAATCCTATCATTCCAAAAATACATCAGTGAAGAAAATTGATTTTTAGATAAGACTGTTGCTATATATCATCCTTAAAACTATAGATTACATATGACAATGGATAAAAAAAACAAAAATATTCTACAATTGGTATGACCCATAATGCATTGTGTATCCGTGACAACACCAAAAACTTTTTCTTTCTGGTAGTATCAATATCTATGGTTAACGAGTTGGCAGAGCCCATCCCTATTCAAGCTAAAGTGGTGGGAGTTGAACTTGGTATTCAAAGTTAACAAACTCACTGACTAGTTTTCAAGTGCTGCTTCTGGTTTACAGCTGTGCATTGTTACCTATGTATTCATATATAGGCAAACAAGTCATTTGAGAGCTAAATTTGTCTGTTGGCGTTTGGCAGAGCCCATCCCTATTTAACCTAAAGTGGTGGAAGTTGAACTTGGAATTCCAGGTTAATAAGGCCCTCCCCAGTTTTCAAGTGCTGCTACTACTTACAGCTGTGCATTATAACCTTGTAATACAAGGCCAACAGATGCAGTCGCTCTCAAATGATCTTGTTTGTCTGTATATGAACATGTATTACAAGGTTACAATGCACAGCTGTAAGTAGTAGCAGTACTTGAAAACTGATGAGGGGCTTATTAACTTGGGATTCCAAGTCCAACTCCCACCACTCTAGGTTAAATAGGGATGGGCTCTGCCAAAGGCCAACAGACAAATTTAGCTCTCAAATGACTATATATGAATACATTGTAGTGATTGTGACAAGATGTGAAACTGCCAAACTTTTGGCTGGTTTTTATGTCACCTATCCATTCAGTCATCCATCCAGATATATCAAAGAATAAGAATTTAGAAAGAACAAACTCCATGACATTTCTTCGTCTACTACCTAACACCACCTCTTGCATTACATACAAAATTCTTATTGTGCTATCTTAAAATAACAAAAAGACACATATTCTTAAGTATAAATTATTTCTGAATAACAGATGGAATAGCTATGACAAGAATATATTTGACTGATTTGGTGCTGATGCCACATAAAAGGAACCCAGTACACTATGTAAGATGGCTAGTGTTAGAAAGGGCATCCAGCCATAGAAACCATGCCAGAACAGACAGCGGAGTCTGGTGCTGTCTTCTGCCTAGCCAGCTCCTGTCAAACTGTCCAACCCATGCCAGCATGGAAAACGGACATCAAATGATGATGTATGTATGTGTGTTCAGGACTGACCTGGGCTTAAACAACTACTTTTTACATACACATAACACTGATTCACGCCATTCTAATCACTATCAGTTTTTAACAAAAACCCATTGTGATTGACCCCTGCCATTTATTTTTCACAATGTTGAGCCCATGTCTAATGGTATCACAAATTCTCTAAATTTTGTGGGTTGACCTGTATGTCTTCACAACAGTCAATTCCACTGCCCTCTCTCCTCATGCACACAACACTTTTCATACTCCACTCAACATATAATATTACATTAGATAGCTTAACAACCTTAGCTACACTGAGTGAAGCATGGACACCTGTCTATGCTTCAAATATACTTCCATCTTCAGGAGAATTACAGTTCCACTTGGCAGACACACCTCTCATTGCTCTTCTCGCAGAAACATTGTATCATAACATGCAAGATACTGAACAGTGCCTCCACAACACACAATTAAGCTGTGCTTCTACCCCACACGGTTGATATTCCTCAGTAGTACACTTTATAAAGTGCTTGGCATTAGGAAGGGCATCCAGCTGTAGAAACCATGCCAAAGCAGATAGCTGGAGCCTGGACAGCTCTCCAGCTGGCTAGCTCCTGTTCTGCCATCCAACCCATGCCAGCATAGAAAATAGACATTAAATGATGATAATGAATGCTTTATCACTCCACACAATACATAGTACTGATGCATTCTATCACAACCAATACATGACAACAAACACTATGAATCTAACATACTCACTACATCTCTCTACATGAAAAGATTGGACCTGGAACTAATGGAGAGAAATTTCCTGGTCACAGGTGTATATTTTATTCTTTCACTTGTTATGGAATATTGCCCTTTTTTTTCTCTCTTACCTTTTTCTTTTTCTTGTACATTTTAGAATGACAATGAGCGGGGAATTAAAATAAATGAACAGCGGGAAAAACAGAAAGAATTAATCAATCAACTGAAAATGCAGCTGGAAGACTTGGAATTATATGCATATAAAGTAAGTTGTAAACACCAACAAAGAATGCAGTTAGGGCTTATATTTTCCTTGTGTGTGTGAGTGCATGCGTGTGTGCTTGCGTGCATGCAGTTTAGCAGTGGTGATCATTGTATGGCTAACACTCTTTTTGGCAATAAGAGAGCTGGCATTGATTGAATGTTGTGGTAGATATGAGATCAATGTCAACAGACAGATGAAAAGCACTGCAATATTCTGAAATTTTTTTATTGTTTCTCTATAAAAAAAAATTCTTTCATTTTGTGTTCTTTATGCCAATTTAACTCTTTAACATATGCATTATCCAAATCCAGTAACTTAACTGTTTGAGACAATCAATATCTTGCATGTTTACTGTTTATGTCAGACAGAGAAGACCTGTAACCCTTTAGCATTTAAACCGACCATATCTGGCCCAAATATTCTAATTATTTTATACTTTAACTGGCCAGATCCAGTCTCTAGCGTGTAGCCTACAATGTCTGGATCTTGTTCAAAACGGGGGCACCAGTTTTCATTAATGTTTTATGTAGTGTTTTTGGTACCGAAAGACTTTCAAACTTCGTATACTTATCTATTTTGTGTTATAGAACAGAAAATAAATTTTGTATTCGGATTTATTTCATGTAAAAAATTGTCTTATTTCAATAATTTCAACCAATCACTGACAAGTATTCAGCTTTTTACAGTTACTCCTAAGCGGTGTAAAGCGTATTTAATCTCCATTACTTCTGACATTTTGCAGAGGCAACACACATGTGTCCGTTTTACCTAACCGACTTGCTCCTTCCCTCAAAAACCATGCCTTGTGCCTATAATAGAAAGGTTTATTAGCTACTGCCAATATGCTTCAGCCATCTTTTGACAAGGAAATAATAATTTTATCACCGCCAAAATCGTTTGACAATCGTTTGTTTACGTAGTCAGCACTTACTGTATTCGGCTGAATGGACGTCAGTCATTGGTTGAAATTACAGAAATACGACAACTTTAACATGGAATAACTTGCGATGTACGTTTTTTTGTTAAGAAGACTAAGAGAAAAAGATGTTTTATATGACACATTCTACCAGTATCCCAAGTTTCAAAGTGTTTCGTTAAGAAAATACTGGTGCCCCCGTTTTGAACAAGATCCCGATGTCTTTCTAAAAATAAACAATCACGTCATTGAAATCTTGAAGCTATGAAATAATACATTATTAATTTAAAACAGTGTGAATAAATATTACACTTGACAAAGAGGGCACAAGACCTAGTGGTTTGGGTGTTGCACTCATGATCACAAGATCATAGGTTCAATTCCTAGACTGAGTGGTGTCTTGTGTTCTTGAACAAAACACTTTATTGCACATTGCTCTGTGATGGCTTTAACTTCTGATATGAGGCACACCTCACTCAAAAGTAATTTACAGGCACTCAAACACCTCTAAGTTTTTGACTGCCTGTAAGAGGGTGAGGATTCTTTTCTCCTATCAGACTTTTTCATAGTCTCCCCAAAAATAAAGGGTCATGAACAAAGCCTTTCCCTCCCTGACTAAGCAATTAAAAAAACATATCTCCAAGATTGCTGGAGGAAAAAGGAAAGAAGACAATGGTTTATAGGCTATCATCAGGATGGTCTAAGGTACTTTTAGCATAATGGACCGCACTAAAGGTAAACAAAGCACCAAGTGATGATATTAAATTAGATTAAATCTACCACCTAAATGGGCTTCTACACAGTTTCCATCTACATCTACCCGGTTTTATTCACTGAGGTTAAGATGACCGAAGGCTATGTTTGGAGACACTTGTCTAAGATATCTTGGAGTGGAATCAAACTTGTAACCCCTTTATTGCAAAGTAAATTTCTTGGGATAAGACCTGCAATAATGTTTCATATTTTGACATAAAATATAAACCCTGTCTTTTTTTTATATACTCCCTGAGTCCTAAGGAAGCTTTTGGTAGGAACTTATAGTTTATTGGTTGCTTAGTAGTTCATGCTGCCTGGGGTAGCTCATGAGTTTATCTCCCCCAAGCCTGGACACACTTATACAGCAAACCCCAAAATGCTGCTCCACTAAAATGTTGTTCAGGGTGGGTTGACCCCTTGCCCCCTCATCTGTGCTACTATGTCTGCCAGTTGTGTGGCACAAAAGAAACAAAACCCCAATCTGCAGTGATACAACAGTACTGATATTATTAATAAAGATAGTTGTAGAGCTGGACTAATTGATATCCATTGTCACATTTTCTATTATTATTATTGCTAACTCTTAACCATTTTCTTCCCAAAGAATGGTGAAGCTGGACTCCCAACTAATCAGATGATGGAGAAGCAACGAATACTTATTGACCAACTCAAGAACAAACTGGACTTAAAACTAGAGAATTTTGACCACTTAAGGTAAGGAAAAAATTTCTTTGTTCTCAACTTTACAATAATTTTCATTATACTGAAATGGTTGTTTAACCCTAAGTAGGCCTTGATTGAGCAGACTTATGATCAAAAACATTTTTGTCATGACCATCCCGTCATTTTTTGCCAGGTATAGTGTATCGCTATCGACATAATCCAGAATGCTCTTCCATTTTTTAACACTGTACAGTGTGATTTGAGGGGTATTTTTCTGTTATTTCTAGAAGGTCTGTTGACCATATAAAAAGCCCTGTAAGAGCCAGTGTCAACTTAAGAATACCTCTCTGTTTTCATGACTTGTGACTTTCCAAACTTGAAACCAGTGTAGTTGCCAATTTTCCTATTAAATTGATTGAAGCAAACAATGTTGTTTGCAATGATAGTATTTAATTGAAAAGTTTGAATCTAAGAAGTTCTAAATTTAATGCCAGTCACTTTACAGAGTGTACTAAGAGCTTTTTACATAGAGAATACTGATATTTCTTTTTAGAACATGAACTAGTATCTATCTATGTATGTATGTATGCAATAAATCTTTCAGTTCCCTGAACCTGTCAATAAGTCATCCTAGCAGTTTACAATAGATTTAATAAATGAGAACTAAGATGACACTTTCATTTCACAGTGTCTCCACTTGGTTGTTTCTCTAACAGGGCAACAACTTGCTGTTTAATTAGTTACACTGATCTCCAAACCCGTTCACTTTCTCCCTATATTCATTCAACCAAATTCAACTAGATATATGCCAGCGTTACCTTTATAGCAAGATTTAAAAAAAGACTTTCACTTTGAACAATTTACAAAGGTGTGTGCAAATATTTTTAACGGCAGCATAGCAACAGGTAACAACCCTGTTATCCTTATTTTCAAACACTCCTTAATCCTTTGAACTTTCAAGTATGCTTTAGTAGGCCTGGTTTCATTTGACTATAAACCCTAGAAGACCCATGACTGAGTAACCACTTAGATTTGTGTTTACAGCCCACTGACTGGTGGAGGAAACATTATTTTCTGCTGTAAACATAAAAACCATGTAGCAGCCCAATTTTGCATCTTCCAAGGCTACAGTTCAGCAAAATCATGTCCACTATAGTCTACTCTTGGTTTCAAAGTGCTAAAGACAATGTTTTATTAATCTTTGTGTTTCTTCTTTCAGTACTGATCAACTGAAAGAAATTGTAGACAATGCCATTGGGCAGGTAAGTTAATTGAAACCTTTTGGTTAACTATATTTCTAATACATTATGTATTCCTATTAGTTATTTTTAAAAAATAATAAATGCTTTGGAGGGATTTAGTAAAAATAACTAACTTGATTATTATCAAGCTCATATTTGGAATATAATTGAATAAAAAAAAATTCTCCTATATAATGTTATAGCAAACAGTCTCTCTTCAAGGAAATTTTATGTAAACCTCCACATAAATTGTAAACTGTCCTTGTAATGCCCTCATCTGATGTCCCTGTAGCAAGTAAAAGAAATTATTATTATTATTATTATTATTATTATTATTATTATTATTATTAAGGTGGTGATCTGGCAGAATCATTAGCATGCTGGGCGCAATGTTTAGTGGTATTTTATCTGCCACTACATTTCTGAGCTCAGATTCTGCTGAGGTCAACTTTGCCTTTCATCCTTTCAGGGTCAATGAAATAAGTACCAGTTGCACACTGGTGTTGATGTAATCAACTTGCCCCCTCCACCAAATTGCAGGCCTTGTGCCTATAGTAGAAAGGATTGTTATTATTATTAGACAGTGAGCTAGCAGAATAGTTTGAACACCGGACAAAACGTTTAGTGGCATTTTGTCTGTCTTTACGATCTGAATTCAAATTCCATCAAGATCAGTTTTGGGGTCAACAAAATAAGTACCACTTGAGCACTGGGGTTGATGTACTCAACTATACCCTCCTCCCACAAAATTTCAGGTCTTATGCTTATAGCAGAAATGATTATTATTGTTGTTGTTATGTAAAACTGTTTGTATCTTGTTTCTTTAGATTGTTAATCCTGCTAAAGTGAAAGGAAAACTTGTTGACCAGCTCAAAACACAAATTACAGATTTAGAAAGATTTATTCAGTTTTTGCAAGGTAAGTTAGCAATTCTTTTTTTTTTTGTTTTTTCTTCCTTTTTTTTATTTTCTCTTTTATAAAAATAAACCTGACAGTTACAATTCTCAAATGCATATAAAATGCATGAAATAGACACTGCATTTCAAATTGTGCTTGGGTGTGTCTATATTTAGCATGTATGTATATGAACGTCTGTGTGTCTCTGGTACATATAGATTTCCTTTATCCGTCATTTTGTCACTTGAACGAACACACACGAATGAGAAACCCAGAGAATAAGAGTAAATAATTAGCTTTAAACATGTGTCTGTGGGTGTGTATCTGTGAGTGTGTGTGTGAAAGAGAGAGTGAGGGAGAAGGGGAGATCTTGTGAGATTTTGAGAAATTTTTACAAAATAATAACCGAAGGAATTTCTTTACAAACCAAATTACCCAATTAATCAAAAGCATTTTGTCTTAATTTGAGACTTTCTTGGAGCTGAATTTTCTACAGGGAGCATGCCCTTGCTTGCCCCCAACCTCAGTTTCTAGATATGAGTGGTCCTGAGACCAAGACCTCTACCATGATTTTTAAGAAATGTCGTGGAAAACTAGCTCAAGAAGGCAGGGACACTATTCCCTGAAACCCCTTTCGGAGGCCCACTTCCCAAAGGAGTGCAAAAGTGAGGTAGACTGACGATAAGGTGGACGGGACAGGTGGAGGAGGTGGACGGAACAGGTGGAGGACGTGGACGGGACAGGTGGAGGAGGAGATTGGGAGGGTTGGTCAGAAAAAGGAGAATGCCCAAAACCAGGCAAGATGGTGTGAGGGCAGTTGCTATGGCATTGAGGTAGATCCAGCCAACCTCCGTTAACTGGGACAAACCAGAATTTAAAACACTGGATGATGATGATTCTGTCTTAATTTGAAGCAGTATGTCTTGGAATATGTTATCTTATGTGTCCATTTTATATATATATATATATATATATATATATGTCGGGTAGGGTATGATTTGAAGAAGATTTGAGTTCTGTCACTAGCAAGCTGAGCAACCACTGCAGAAGCGTCCTTGTCTAGTTGAAGAAGGTAGTAATAAATCACTTCAGATCCTTCCTAGAACTTTGTGTAAGAATGTGTATGTACACAGACACACACATGCACACACACTCCCAGACGCATGTGTGAATAAGAAATTTATTTTGCAGCCACGTAGTTTTGGATCTAACCCTTTAGCATTCAAGCCACCCATATCCAGCCAAAATATTCTACTTATTTTAAATTCAAACTGGCCAGATCCAGCCTCTCACACCTATCCAACAATGTCATTCTCAAAATAAACAATTACATCATTTGAAAACTCAAGGCTGTGAGATAATGCATAATTAATTCAAAGCAATGTGAATAGGCAAGTATTACATTTGACAGAGTAATCTGAATGCTAAAGGGTTATTCCACAGTATGGCACTTGGGTAGACATCTGCTCTAACCTTGTTCCAATCAAAACCTAGTAAATGGATTTAATTAGCTGAAATAGAAGCCCAAGACAGCCAAAATCACATGATCTTGTAGTTCCAGCAACATTAACAGATGATTATCTCCTGCTAGTGATATAAACACAAGTGCTTATATGCACCACAAGTTCACATGAGATGTTCTCTCATGGCAAATAACACAGTATTTTGTGTTCTAACTCAACATTCACTTTTAAGTGGAGATAGATATTACCTTTTGGTATTAATGCTGCTTTTGATCCTATTAGTTATATTTTGATAAGCCCACTGGCTACTTGCAACACCAATACCAGATTAGACACTGGGATTCTATATACATATATATGTATATCATCATCATCATCATCATCGTTTAACATCCGCTTTCCATGCTATCATGGGTTGGACGATTTGACTGAGGACTGGCAAGCCAGAAGGCTGCACCAGGCTCCAATCTGATCTGGCAGAGTTTCTACAGCTGGATGCCCTTCCTAACGCCAACCACTCAGAGTGTGTAGTGGGTGCTTTTACGTGCCACCTGCACAAGGGACAGTCACACGGTACTGGGAACGGCCACGCTCAAAAAGGTGTTTTTTACGTGCCACCTGTACGGGAGCCAGTCCAGCAGCACTGGCAACGACCTCGCTTGAATGATTTTATATATATATATATATATATATATATATATTGCTGACAGAGAAATTGCCATATCTAGCTGCAGACATCTGCCATTGACAAAGCCAACCAAGGCCAAAATCACATGAGGTGGCAATAATGGATGATTATCTCCCACTAGCGATATAAACATGAGTTTATGCACCACAAGTTCACATGAAAGGTTTTATCCTCATCACCACTTGATATCCACTTTCCATGCTGCAATGGCTTCGGCAGTTTGACTGGAACTCGTAAGCCAGAGAGTTGCACCAGGTTCCAGTCTGATTTGGCATTGTTTCTACAGCTGGATGCCCTTCCTAATGCCAGCCACTCCATGAGTGTAATGATGCTTTTCACACACCACCGGCAGGGTTGCAGTTTACATGACACTGGAAATGGCCACAACTACACTTTCACAGATAAAAAATATATGTATATATAACCTGTAGGATTCAGCCTCTCACACCTACACTACAATGTTATTCTGAAAATAAATTATCAAATCATTAAAATTTCTAAGCTACAAGGTGATGCTTGATTAATTTAAAATAACGTCAATATATAAACATTACATATGATATAGTCTGAAAGCTAAAGAGTTAAATGTAACCTTATATAATAGATTGTTTTTTTTCTTTTTATTTTCCCTTCCTTTCTGTAGGGGAAGCTACAAGTCCAGGTCCTCTAGGAAAGGAACGGTGTACATGTTCTGTACATGGAAAGGTAAACATTCTCTCTTTTTGCCTATAGTCTTCTCCCTACCTTTTATTTTCCTTTACTCTTCATCCTATCCCTCCTCACTGTTCTATCAGTCTGTGAAGTAAAGATTTTTCTTTTTAACATTTCAGTGCTGTTTCTCTTAATATTAGTTATTAACATTATAAATTTTTACCATTTAAAATAAATGAGAAAAAATGTTCAATTATAATTAAAACCACCACCGTTTGTTATTTCACATCTACCAACAATGAAATTAATTAAAAAACTCTTTTATAACTGAAACAAGCTGACACACTTTTCCTTTCAATATTAATTAAAATATATTTCTTTCTTTCTCTCCTTATAGTTAAAAAAGCACTCATAATTCACAGTTTGCATGTTACCCCACTACACTTTGTTTCCAAGATTGAAAATAAAAACTTTGACACCAGCTTCTTAAAACAGTTCTGAGATATTTTTTAAAATTACAGACTTAAAATTGTCAAAACTTAAATAAATATGACTAATGTTTTGAATGTAAATCTAATCTCTTTGCAGACATTTTCTTCTGTTGATATGAAAGATTCTGCTCAAAGTTCAAACCACAAGCGGGGATTGTCTGATAACGCTAGTTCAGAAGTAAGTTGCTTTCCATTAAAAAATCATTTCACTGTTATGTTTGTGTGCATACACACACACACACACACATATGCATAAATATATGTAGGCACAAGCACCAACCAGATAGTTTTGGGATTAGTTCCACTGCATAGTGCCTTCAGCAAGTGTCTCTTACTATAGCCCTAGGCCAACCAAAACCTTGAGTGGATTTTGTAGATGGAAACTGAGAAAAGCCTGTTATATGTGTGTGTGTGTGTGTGTGTGTTACTGTTTCCTTGGCATGACATCATGTGATGGTTGTAAACAAGTGTCACAGGTTTCCTTCCTTTCCAGTTTTCTGTGGAAACATATATATCTGGCAATGAGGATGTATTGCCTGTCATGGTTGGATCAGTTCTTATTCAGAGATAATGCACTCCTAGATTGGTCAGAGAACCATGTTTCACCCATATGTTTCATTTTGAGCTTGGTTTCTGTGGTCGAATGCCCTTCAAATCACCATCTACTTTACAGAGTGTACTAGATGTATTTTATCATGGTAACAACACAAAAGAGCCTGTCATGTTTTCAACAAGACTATAATGTCCTCTTGACTCTGCTACAAAGTGTACAGGATGTGTTTTAGTCATGGCACCAGCACTAGTGAGCTTACCTTTTACCTTGTAATATTAAGGAGTCATTACAACTTTATTGTATTTGTTCACTCAGATGTAAAATGGCCAAGGGAGTGAACTGCAGAGAGTAATGACAGCACAGATTAAGATATGTGAATGAAAGCAACAGTGTGCGTGTATGTGCGCGGGTGATTTGGAACCAGCTTAGCTAAGTGGGTGGTTAAGAAGTTTGTATGAAATACCAAGTTACCATTCATGGTATCTTGGGCAAGTGTTGTTTACCATAGTCTTGAGTCCATCCAAGCCTCAAAACACTTTTACACAGTTTCCACCAGAACCAGTAGGCCTGGTTCTGACTTAAACAAACTAACAACCCTTTGGTTGTCAAGCCTACATTATTTTCTCTTCATGGATTATAATTGCCAAAACTACATGAGAGCAAGGCTTAATTGATATTCTCAAGTGCACACAACTTTGCCATTCACACAATGTCAGATTTAGAGACAAGCTTTACAAGCTACCATTTAGGCCCTCACAATCCTCAGAGAACTCAGAATAATTACCATATGCATTTACAATTTTTTTGAAACCATCTGGTATAATGTTTTAACAAGGAGCTGCCAAGTTTTATATATAGCTTAGGGTCTCACCAAGTCTAAATACAGTACTACTTTAATCCTTCCCTCGGAGGAGGTTAATGGAAATAAGTACCTGATCTGTCCTAAAGTTAACTAATTACACCCAACACTCTCTTACAGATTTGTAACATTCAACTAATATGAGAAGTAATTATTATTGATATTAAAGAGCAGGTAGCTGACAAAATCATTAGCATGCTGGGCATGCTAATGACTGAATCATTAGCATGCTTAGTGACATTTCGCCTGTCTTTACATTCCGGGTTCAAATTATGCCAAGATCCACTTTACCATTCATCCTTTTGGGGTTGATAAACTAGTACTAGTTGAGTACTGGGGATTGATGTAATTGACTTATCCTCTCCCCCAAACTTACTGGCCTTGTGCTAAAATTTGAAACTGATATTAAAGAGCAAGCTGCTAAAATTGTTAGCACTTCAAAATTAATTGCTTAGTGGCATTTCTTCTGACATTAAATTTGAGTTCCAATTACTGCCTTTCATTCAAGTTTGGCTTTTATCCTTTCAGGGTTAATATAATAAGTACCAGTTAAGTATTGGAATCAATCTAATTGAATTTCTCCTCCCCTCAAAACTGCCAGCCTTGTGCCAAAATTAGAAAGGATATTAAAGGGCAATGGATTGGCTGTATTTTTTATGGCTCTTTGTGTCCAGATTTCAAATCTAGCCAAGATTAGCTTTCTGCTTCATTCCTCAAGGGTTGATAAAGTCCCAGTCAAATACTGGTGTTGAATTAATTGATCAACACTCCCCTTCTTTTCAAAAAAAGAAATTATTGCCTCATGCCTATGTTGAAAACAAGTTGACAGAATCAGTAGAGCTTCACACTTAATGCCTTGTGGTATTTCTTACAGCTCTTTACTTTCTGAATCCAAATCCCACTGATGTCAACTTTGCCTTTCATCATTTTAGAGGACAAGGGTGAGTGGATGATAAAATACTCAACTGTTGTAATGGGGCCAATGGTATTGACTTAATCCTCACCTCCACTCAAAATTGCTGGCCTTGTACCTGAACCAAAACCTTTTATTATTATTAAAAGACAGTGTCCTGGCAGAACCATTAGTATGCCAGACAAAATGGTAAACAGCATTTCATCTGTCTTAATGTTCTGAGCTCAAATTCCACCAAAGGTCTACTTTGCCTTTCATCATTTCAGGGTCACTAAAATAAGTAATCGACTTCTCCCTCCCCTCGAAAACTGCTGATCCTGAGCCAAAATTTGAAACCACTATTATTGAAATTATTGTTGTTTATTTATTCTTATTTGACAGAATCTACGCCAGACGACATTAACTTTAATGAAGAAAGCATTAGCTTTACTACAAGTCTTTGCTATCACTCAGTTAGGCTGTGGCACCCAGGAATTTCAGAAGAATCTATTGAAACGGACAACTAAAGGAAACCATTGGGGGTAAGTAAGGTTCAACAGATTGCACAGGTTTAGCCTTATTTGGGGCATAAAAATAATCATTAATAATTATGATGTTGGTTGTCTCCCTCTTCAACAATGTAACAGCTTAATTAAAACAACTCTTGTAGTTCCTCTTAAACCAGTCTAACTATTATGAAGAAACCTTGAACTGTATTTTCACAATAGTTAGAAGTTTCGTTAAGACGGACATTTTCTTTATCATTTTGTTTTATTTTTTTCGGCAAACTAATGAAGTCACTGAAAATGTTAGTAGTCATTTATTTTATCTAACCAAACATCTGTTCAAACACTGATACATTTTCTTTTTTTCTTGCCTTTAACCCTCCAATGCGGAGTATAGGCCACTTATAATTGAATTCCATGTCGCATAATTTTTCGCTTCTGTACTTATACTCTGCTATGAATGTCCCCCTTTCTCTAGTTCCTTTTGTGTTGATCTACACCACGAGTTCTTAGGCCTACCCCTCTTTCTATATCCATCCAGATTCCACCATAAAGCACTTTTCACTACATTTGGTGTGTCTTTTTTAATTGTGCTACCAATCCACTTCCACTTTTTCTTAAATATTTGCTCCCTAATCGAAACTTGATACATAGATTGTTAAAATCTCTTATTAATACTTTTATGATTGATTAATTTGATCCATAAAGGTCAAAAGCACTGTCCCTTCTCCTCCTCTTCAATCTAACTTGTAAAAACATATTCAATGTTTGAAGTTCTGTTCAAAGTTCTGGGTATGTAGTTGGTCACATACCTGTTTCTTTTCTAAATCACCTCCATTAATTATCAAATTAATATTAGCATCATCATCATACCCAAAACTAGCAGTTATATCCATTGGTTCCTCTTCAGGCCTTCCTTTAACTATTAAACCCTTGTACTGCTTTCTCTATGTAAATCTCCCTGTCCTGTTAAAAACTAGAGATTTTTTATGAAAAATGCTGTTATTCTAGTATAAAATTCATAGAAAAATGTTTCGTAAATTTGGATGGAATTTAGTGATAGTTTGTAATGGTTGTTGGAAATGATAATGTTTATGTACTTGTACATATATCAATGACAGGTTTCTAGGTAGTTTCTCTCTACCAATTCCATTCACAAGGCATTGGTCTGCTTAAGGCTATAATAGAAGGCACTTGTCCAAGATGCTCTGCTGTGAGAATGAACCAGAGACCATGTGGTTACAAAGCAAACTTCTTAACAACTGCACAATAAACTGAATTAATTGACCATCACCTTTTCTACAAAAGCTTTGAAAGATAAGATTAACAGATATTTTGCCCAGATATGTAGCACCAGCATATCCAAAGACCAAGTTTTCAGCAGAATTACTTCACTGACCAACAACACTTCTGTTTTACTAAAATTAAATTAGTTGTTCAATAATTCCTTACCATTTTGGAACAATTCCTTTTCTTCTATCTTTATTGTTGTTATTTTAACGACCATAATTACAACCCCCAGCAACTTGATGACAGCATGTAATTAAATGTAAGAGGGGTTTCTCTTTGGTTTGTTTCAGAGATCTTCGTGCTCAGTTAGAAATCAGCATTAACAAAGTGTTGAAAGTTGCAGCTGAGGAGGAAATCCTGATCCCTAACAGCAGTGATTTTGACAGTGAAAGTGATGAGGTAAGGACTTACATAGACCAGCACCACTACCACCACCATCACTTCTACCACTACCATCACCCTACCACCACCTCACATTCTTCTTTATTTAGGGTCACTGCTACTACTACTACTACTACTACATATGAGCTCTGCATATGTAGTAGTAGCCTTTAGCACAGTGGTACTCAATCAAGAGTCCACAGTAGCACAGTAGTAGCCTTTAGCACAGTGGTACTCAATCAAGAGTCCACAGTAGCACAGTAGTAACCCTTTAGCACAGTGGCATTCAATCAAGAGTCCACATAACCCTTGAGGGGCCATATATGATTTTGTTGTTAAAATTTATGTGCAATAGATCAGTTTTACTTCTGTAATACACAAAATATTTTAGCAATTTTTTTTTTTTCAATTCCTAATAATATTTAATTATAAAAATACATGTAATGGGATTTTATAAAACTTCAAATGGCTATGGGGGGGGGGGGGGTCCGCTGAAGTAAAATAAGAACCAATAGGTCTACAGGCAAGAAAAATTGGCTGAGAACTATTGCTTTAGCACTTAAACTGACCATATCCAGCTATTCTACCTGTTTTATGTTCAAACCAGCTAGATCTGGCCTCTCACACCTACCCTACGATATCATTTTGAAAATCCTGCCAAAGTCAGCTTTGCTATTTATCCTTTAGGATAGGGCAAGGAATTGACAAAATAAAATACAAATCTAGAGCAGCAAACTGACAGAATGCCTTGTAGTATTTTCTTTTCAGTTCTTTGTACACTGAGTTCAAATGCTGCCGAGGCCTACTTGGGTGGTAGATTTACAATATTATCTGGTTTAAAACCATTGCCTTACCTTTGGGCACATTTAATGGAGGAATCCATTTTATTGCAATGATATGGATTAGGTCTCCTATTGAGAATATACAGAGGTGATGCTGCTAACATACAGAGGTGACACTTGGTTGTCAAAGCAAACAACTGTAAAAATCAAGATCATATAATTGGTGTAGGGTACTGTGTTCCCAGCTGTCTCTTATAAAATGAAGTATTTGTGAAAATCTGATTTGTTATTTGCAATCATTTATAGACTTTAAGTATGCATTACATGCTTAACATCAGTGGTTCTCAACCAGGGTCTGTATGACCCTTAGGGATCTGTATAAGATTTACTTTTGTTAAAATTTATGAGGCATAAATTGCTTATATTTCTACAATACAATAAATATTTTAACAATATTTTTTTTAATACAATTCCTAATAGTATTTAATTATAAAAATATGATATGATTTTTCAAACATCGAATGACTGTGAGGGTTCATCTGAGTAAAACAGGAATCAAGGGGTCCATAGATAAAAAAAAAATGGTTGAGAACCCCTGATCTACATTCATGCATTCATGAAATGCCAGTTATCAGGAATAGATACTATATCATCTAGATATGATATCAGAGAACAACACCTGTGTCATGTCCGAAGGAAGATTTATGTCTTCTCCACTTCACAAGCTAAATACTAGCCCTTTAAGAAAACAAAGCCACCCTCATATCAATGAGTGCTACTTGAAATACATCCTAACCATAAAACCTACTTTCTCCAAAAATATATGTAAATTGCCGGCCTATCTAACCCACTGGAAAAATAGATATAAGGTAAGGAAAGTGGAGTTACTCTTCTTGTTTTGCCCAGGTCAGTCTTCACTGAGCAAGCTTATAATCAAAAGGCATTCCAGTGATGACTACCACATTTTTGAGGCATATTTTTTTTTTAAGATAGTAGGGTATTATTTGAGGGAGATATGACTACTATGTCTAGCAAATTCAATGACCATGTCGAGGTTCACTCAATGGTGACCCAAGGGAAAAAGAATACTTATGTGTATGGATTTTACATTCCTTTGCTAAACATGCAATAAAGAAATTGATCTTTTTTTTTTTTTCATCTTGATTTTGAAATGTCAACCGGTTGCTGTTGTTCTTTATATTACAGGATCCATTACCCCAAAGTAGTCCAGCTGTGACTCAAGCAGTTCGTAGGGAGCTAGCAATGTCTATTCGTGATTTAATGCAGCATGGGTTAGTTGAGGTAAGCGACCACTGTTATCAGATCAAATCATTGACATTATGTTTTCACATAGATAAAGAAGCAGAAGTCAAGGCAACTAGATTTGATCTGAATCAGCAATATTCATTCAATAAAGTCTGCAAGTTTAAATGATCTTGTATAATATGGAAAGACAAGTGTACTGATGTGCTAAGCTTTTATCATGCTAGAGTTTCTTAGTGTCTGTCTCTTTAAGCTTTGAGTTCAAATCCTGTCAAGACCAACTTAGCCGTTCATCCTTCTGGGGTTGATAAAATATGGTACCAGTCAAGACCCTGGGCTAATATAATCGACTGCTGATGTGTATGAACATGCAATTATTATCATCATCATTTAGTTCCATTTTCCATGCTGGCATGGGTTGGATGGTTTGACCAGAGCTGGCAAGCCACAGAGCTGCACCAAGTTCCAGTCAGATTTGGCTTGGTCTCTGCAGCTGGATGCCCTTCCTAATGCCAACCACTTTATAGCGTGTACTGGGTGCTTTTAATGTGCCACCGGCACAAGTTAGCATAATCATTTTACTTATGATGATTTTTGCTCAGGGGCATCATCAGCACAAGTACTTCTTACATGGCACCAGCATCCATGAGCCCGCAAGATCAGGCGTGCTCTGTTGGAGAGGGATGAGTGAGGGGTGGTGTGCCTGTATGCAAGGACAACCATGATTTTTCAAGCTAAGTAACATTATGGTGTGTCCCTCGCATTCCTTCTCTAGCTGAGCATTCCTAATCTTGCTTGAATGGATCACAGAACTTTTTTTAGGTAAATTTTCTACAATTGGATGCCCTTCCTGTCACCAAGCCTCACTTGCTTCTAAAATTATTACTAATATTATTTCCCCATGGCCAGACATGTTTTTCATGGAAGGTTGGAAACAAACAACACCACTTGTACAACAGTGACTATCATTTTTACAACCATTGTGCAATGTCAAGAAAGAAGACATAAATACACATAGACACACATATATGATGGACTTCTTTCAGTTTTTGTGTCTACCAAATTCACTTACAAGGCTTTGATTAGCCCAGATCTATAGTAAAAGACACTTGCCCAAGATGCCACACAGTTGCATTGAACCCAAAACCATGTGGTTAAGAAGTGAACTTCTCAACCACATATGAACCTGTCCCTATCTTGTCCATGTCTTTATTTAATATTTATCCAGCAATTATTGGTAAGGGTTGATTTTTTTTCCTCCCTATTTCCACATAATAATCCTTTTTACTATAGGCACACGACATGGAATTTTGTGGGATGGGGACTAATTGATTACAGTAACCCCAGTACACAACTGATTGTTATTTTATCAACCCCAATAAGATAAATGACAATGTCAACCTCAGCAGGATTTGAACTCAAATAAGTAAGTTCTTGAGAGTGTGGAAGAAGAATTGCTAATGAATAAAGATGGGAACAGAGGCTATTTCAGTGAGTGGTGGCTAATACGAGTGGAGGTGGGCTATGTTAAAAATAATCATCATTTTTATCTCATTTTGTTTGGTAAAATATTAATGGTTGTTTCACTTTCCATTTTTCTTATACAGCTTGGTCAAAGCAACAGTCTTGTGACATGGGGCTGTTTTCCAAACAGGTCATCTGGCACCACCAAATTGATGCATGCATGGGATCTCCTCCTAAAGTTCTATGAAATGAAGGTTTGTACTGAACAACATATATTTTGTTTTGAAGAACCTTTTGATTCTGCATTTATTCAGAGCAGCTTTTTTTTTTTTTCTTTTACAATGATATAAGGGGGCATTACATTGAAATAAGGACATTTACCCAAATGTAAAGAACCTATGTAATAATGTAAGGAGCATTTATACTGACCACTGATGCAGGTGGCACGTACAATACACCATTCTGAGCATGGGCATTGCCAGTACTGCCTGACTGGCCTTCGTGCCGGTGGCACGTAAAAACACCCACTACACTCTCGGAGTGGTTGGCGTTAGGAAGGGCATCCAGCTGTAGAAACTCTGCCAAATCAGATTGGAGCCTGGTGTAGCCATCTGGTTCAGCAGTCAAATCATCCAACCCATGCTAGCATGGAAAGCAGACGTTAAACGATGATGATGATGGAGTAAGTCGATTACATTGCCTGCAGCAATCAACTGGTACTTATTTTATCAAACCTGTAAGGATAAAAGGCAAAGTGGACTGCAGGAGAATTTGAACTCAGAACATAAAGACAGACAAAGTGCTGCTAAGCATTTTGCCAGCTCACCACTTGTGTCTTATTTGTTTCAGTCATTAGACTGTGGCCATGCTGGGGCACCAGCTGGAAAAATTTTTTAGTTGAATGAATCAAACCCAGTGTTTTTTTTGTTTTTTTTTAAGTCTGGTACTTATTCTATCAGTCTTTTACCAAACAGCTAAGTTACAGGGTCATAAGTCAACGCTGGTTGTCAAGCAGTGGTGGGGGACAAACACAGACACAAAGACACACATATATGAATATATATATGACAGGCTTCTTTCAGTTCCATCTACCAAATCCACTCACAAGGCTTTGGTCAAACTGAGACTATAGTAAAAGACACCATGTGATTGGGAAGCAAACTTCTTACCACACAGCCACACATGTGTATTAAAAAACTATTTTAACATAAGTGATCTGAAAAACTATTTTCAGATGACTTGTGTAATAAGATTATTCTTCTGTAAAAAGTTAAGCCAATTATATTTATAAAAATATAAACACACGTTTGGCGTTAGGAAGGGCATCCAGCTGTAGAAACTCTGCCAAATCAGACTGGAGCCTGGTGTTGCCATCCGGTTTCACCAGTCCTCAGTCAAATCGTCCAACCCATGCTAGCATGGAAAGCGGACGTTAAACGATGATGATGATGATGATAAAATAGTACAAGTCAAATGCTGTGGTGTATGTGTGTTACAGGAGGAACGATCTAATTGGCTACACAGCTTTGCCTAAAATGTGTAGCCTTGGGCTCGTAATAGAATTTTGTATTTCAAGTAACTGTTATTACTGACTCTCTTTTAATATGTTCATTATTATTTCTTTTATTCTTGTTATTAAGGCAGCACACCAACCCAAATGCCTTACATTCTGAGTCCAAATGCTGCTGCAGTCAACTTTGCCTTTCATCCTTTCAGGTTCATTAAAATAAGTACCAGTTAAACACTGGGTTGATCTAATCGATTTTACCCTTTCCCTAAAACTGTTGGCCTTGTGCCACCAGCTGGCATGGCATTTCCACACCAGACAAAATGGCATTTTTCCTGGCTTTTAATGTTCTGAGCTCAAATTCCACTCGGGTCAACTTTGCCTTTTATCCTTTCAAGGTTGATAAAATATGTACCAGTCAAATACTGGTATTGATGTAATAGACTATCCCCATCCTGCCAAAATTTCAGGCCTTATGCTTATAACAGAAAAGCTTGTTATGTTTTTGTTTTTTTTCCCTCTATTCACCAGCATGGGAAAGAATATAATGAATCTCCGGCACGAAAGCTGTCACAGTCCTTCCATTTAGACATTGTGGGCGGCAAACCCATCACAGCCAAACAAACGCTTCTTGGAGCCATTGATACCATTATTCAGTTACACACACCTTTGAAACGATCAGAGGATTCACATTTCAAAGCATTCATCTGTTTGGCATTAAAGTACGTAAAGTTACTACTTTTCTTTTTATTTTTTCATTTGTTTTTTTTTTAATTTTCCTGTTTATTATTTTCTACTAATTGTCCTTTCTATTCTTTCACATCTAAGGGCCCAGAGCCTAAAATATTGACATATTAACCCTTTACTATATTCCTGTTAAACTACACTGTTTTTGTTTCAGTAAATGTTGAAAATAACAAAGAATTCAGTAAAACAACTTTGTTATTATTAATCTGGTGTTTGGGGCATAAATCCTCCTGTTACTTCTCCCATTTCTTCTCCTTTTTATGAACAGTTTTAAATCCCTTTAAAACATGAAGTGTGCATCATGGGGCCAGGGGCAGCCTCAGGCAGGTTGGTATCAAAAGGGTTTAAAAGAATGTCACCTATTTCAAAAAACAAGCAAAATATTTTGCTCATATTTTTCAGTCAAATCGTCCAACCCATGCTAGCATGGAAAGCGGACGTTAAACGACGATGATGATATATGTATTTATATTTCTTTTCTTTTTCCTAATTTATTGAACAGTGAGAAGAAGTTAGTTACTTGGCTGAAGCTTTTATTCCGAACTCAATTCTTAGTTGATTATTATTACCAAGACTGGAGTTATGTAGCCAGAACTGGTAAGTTGGTTGCAAAGTTTTCCATCCTTAATAAATTTCTATAATGAGTTGCTAATAAGATTTATTGCTTTTCAGGCATCTTTAGATATGTGCTGCTGCTGTTGCCACCATTACCATTTCATCTTCCATTTCTTCTCCCATTTCTCCTATTTCATCTCCCACCTTCATTGGACATGGAACTTGGCTTACGAAGACCTGTTGGGGCAAGCGATAGCGAAATCGTGATGGCACCTGTGTCCAACATCGCCTTCCTGGCACGTGTAAAGACATTGAAGCAAGATCGTTGCCAGTGCCGCTGGACTGGCTCCTGTGCAGGTGGCACGTAATATACACCATTGTGAGTGTGGCCGTTGCCAGTGCTGCCCGACTGGCTTTCGTGCCGGTGGCACGTAAAAGCACCCACAACACTCTCAGAGTGGTTGGCGTTAGGAAGGGCATCCAGCTGGAGAAACTCTTGCCAAATCAGATTGGAGCCAGGTGTAACCATCCGGTTCACCAGTCCTCAGTCAAATCGTCCAACCCATGCTAGCATGGAAAGAGGACATTAAACGATGATACTGATGATGATTTCTTCTCTTTCATCTCTCATTTCTTCTCTTTCATCTCCCATTTCTCCTATTTCTGCTCCCATTTCTCTTCCTATTCACTATATTTTGATTGGTTTGATCTCTGGATGAGACTGTAGAGCTGGATTGGATTTTAAGCTGGGCATCTTTATTTCTAAACTAAAAGCAATCATGTTCTTAACTGCTAAACACTTGACACATCCACACATAAGATGCTTGATGATGATGATTAAAGATCAAATCTATCAAGGTATAACTAACAGACAACACTCTGTCGGTTATGACAACAAAGGTTCAATTTGATCCAATCAATGTAACAGCCTGCTCATGAAGTTAGCATGCAAGTGGCTGAGCACTCCACAGACATGTGTACCCTTAACGTAGTTCTCAAGGAGATTCAGTGTCCCACAGGATGTGTCAAGGCTGGCCCTTCAAAATACAAGTACAACTTGTTTTTACTAGCTGAGTGGACTGGAGCAACATGAAACAGAGTGTTTTGCTCAAGGGCACAACACACTGCTAGGAATCAAATTGACAACCTAACCAATAAGCCATGCACCTTCACCTAATCAGCATGGATGGTTCAACAGTAACCAACAAGCCAGAGGACGATGCTTTCACATGGTTTCTACAACTGGATGCATTTCCTAGCATTGACCATTTTACAGACAGTACTAGGTGCTTTCTTCATAACACCTTCACTGGTGAGATTGCCAAGTAGATATTTTAAAATCTTTAATTCCTAAATTAATCTTAATAATCCTTTCTACAAGGCCTGAAATTTGAGGGGAGGCAACTAGTCAGTTATATAAACCCCAGTGTTCAACTGGTACTTATTTTATTGACCCCAGAAGGATGAAAGGCAAAGTCAACCTCAGCAGCATTTGAACTCTGAGCATAAAGATGGACAAAACTCCACTAAGCATTTTGTGCAGTGTACTCTAACAATTCTGCCAGCTTACTGCCTTATTAGTCTTAATAATAAAACTGTGTTCCTCACATCAATGTTTTTGAGGCAGATATCTTTATTGGAACATAAATTATCTTTGCTGACGGGTACTATCAGAAACAATAGTTGCTTAATCATCATTTAATAGCACAACAATATAAAACTCTTGAAATTTTATTTTGCATTTAATTCTTGCTAACACAGAACCATTACAAAACAATCATTTTCTGGTGATCATCCTTTATTATCTAACTGAATAACCAACCCATTGTTGCCGTTCATTAAAGGTCAGCAGATATAGTATGATGGCTTCATCTTGATACACAGACAGACACATGTGTAAATGCACAAACTCACACACATCATCATCATCGTCGTCTTAGTGTCCACTTTTCTATGCGTGCATGTGTTGGACAGGGCTAGTTGAGGCAGACCTTCTTTAGCTGTACGCCCACTTCCTGCTGCCAATTCTCACTCGTTTCCAGGAAAGGTAATACTTTCCCTGGCCAGACACGTTCCCCACAGAAGACTGGAAATGAACAACAACACTTATATGATGGTGATGCTTGTTTACAGCCATCACATGATGCCAGGACAAGTTTCATACAAACACACACACACACAAACATATACATTTATACATATATAGATGTATGTGTGTGTGTGTGTGTGTGTGTATATATATCTTTCAATTATTATAGTCATTAGACTGCGGCCATGGTAGGGCACAGCCTTTAAAAATTTTGGTCAAATGAATCGACCCCATCACTTATATATATATATATATATTTTTTGAAGTCTGGTACTTATTCTATTGGTCTCTTTTGCCTAGTTACAAAGATATTAATACACTAACACTAGTTGTCAACTGATGGTGGAGGATAAAAGCAGACACACACATGCATACATATGACAGGATTCTTTCAGTTTCTGTCCACAAGGCTATCTCACTTTGACAGATATATTTACCAAAATTACATAAAAATATTCTGAAATACTAAAGAGTAAATGTATTCAATAAAATCGTCATTGGCTTCAACCATAGCCACCAGATGACTTCAAGAATCTCCTGCATCTCTTCTCGATGGTCTCCTTGTTTAAGTTGGTGAATGCTGCCATAATCCTTGCTTTCAGTTCATCTTTGGTGTTACAAGGGGTTTTGTTGGTCTCTCACTGAACTGTACCCCACATACAATAATCATAGTGGTTGCAGTCTGGGGAGTTAGGTGGCCAGATGTTAGGGGTGATGTGGTCACAGAAATTGTCTGACAGCCATGACAGTGTTCTCCTGCTTGTGTGGCATGGTGCAGAGTCCTGTAGTCAGACATAGGGTCTTCCAGCAGCCACCCTCTTGAGCCAGAACAGCACTACCTATCCTAGGCACTTGATGTAGGCCTCCGTGTTGAGTCTGAGGCCCTGTGGGAAGATGAATGGAGGTATAACGTCGCCATCACTAGTGATCACTCCAAACACCATGTTGTTGACTGGATGTTTCACTTTTATCACTCTCGGTACATGTTTTGGGGACACAGCAAACTAATGATCATTCTATGTGTTCACCATCTGATCCTGGCAGAAGTTTTTCTCATCTGAGAAAAACCAAAAGCATGTTCGGTTGGAGGGGATGCTTGAATTTGTTCAAAAGCTTCATCTTTCCTCTTGTCCTTGATGGCTTGAGATAAAAATTGGCCCTTCCTCATCTGGTATGAGGAATACCAAATGTCTTCATGCACTCCCTGCCTGATAAGAAACTCAGACACTCCCATGTCTCTGGCAATGGACCTAATTGACTTGGAGGGATCGTTATCAGCCTCGCACAGCAATTGTCTGCACCTGATATTTATTATAATTAATATTTATTTGTTATTCATTGATATTTATCATAGTCAATTTTTAATTATTTCATTTTTGTTTCATTTAATTTCAGGTTTTGATGATACCCTTAAATCCTTGGAACCGCTCAATTCTATCAACTTCAAACTCCCTGTTGACATTGCTGTTCGTCCTTTCAGTAAAATTAAGGATGCTTTTTAAAAGAACTTTTAGTGAATAAAAAAAAAAGACCAAAAAAAAAAAACGGAAAAAATGCCCCTGTTGGCATAGTAACATCATGTGACTAAAGACATAAAAAAAAATGCATCAAAGAACCTGTACTATGAAATCCATTTGACTTCCTCTATTTTTTTCTCTCCTTTCTCCTACTTTCCTATTATAAAATATACTTTCTGAAACTCATGTAGCATGCCAGGATGATTGTAGAGATACATTGATAAGAAGAATAAGAAAAAGAACAAGAAGCAAGATAATTGTTTACCAACCAAACTATTTAAAAGATGGTCACTCTAACAGTTTATCATTCTGTGTGTGTGTGTGTATGTATATATATATATATATATATATATATATATATATATATATATACACCCACACATAGATGCACACATTGCAGACAAAATGACAATCACACAAAGATTGTTAAAGAACTTAACATTTACATTTGAAATATATATATATTAATATATGTATGTATACAATATATGTGTGTGTGCTTATATATATATATATATACACACATGTAGATGCACATACATGTATACATACACGATATATGTATAGGTATAAATGTGTGTATGTATATGTGAGTGTGTGTTTATGCATATGTGTATATATAGAGATGTAAAAATACTGTAACATCACCATAGTTGACTGCACATATACATGTGTCTGTCTGTAATAATATGTGATATTTGGGTGGCTATACAATATGTTCATATTCATACTTACCAAAAGAAAGAAAGACAAAAAAAATTGTTATTCTATACCATTCTATGAAACAACAGAGAAAGAAAAAAGAAAAATATAATTTGGTTGGGATTTTTTTTTCCAACAAATGTATAATTCCCTACAATTTTTGAAACATCTCCTAGTTGTTACAGTTAATGTTATTTCTTCAAAGTAATTTTAAATTTTTATCCTGCCTTATGTTGTTGTTGTTGCTCTTGCTTCTCATTCCCTGCCGCTGCCACCACCACCACCGCCGCTGCCATCTCTTTCTCCCATCATCCCCAAACTCATTCATTCATAACTCATGGAAAAGATCTAAACCTCATAAGCCTTGACTGAAACCCTTCTTCCTCCACTAATGAGAGACTGGTCATTGTAAAGAGACTGAACGACTAGGGCCTGTTGCTCCTTTAAAAATTGTATTTCAAAAGCCCAGTTACATTGTGGAAGAACCATTTAAAAATACACAGAAATTGTTTAACTCTTTAGCATTCAGGTTGCTCTGTCAAATGTAATGCTTATTTATTCACATTGTTTTTAATTAATCACGCATTACCTTGAGGCTTTCTGATTACTTATTTTTAGGAAGAAATTGTAGAGTAAGGTGATGGTGTGTGGCTTAGTCATAATGTCATGTGTTCGATCCTCAGCAGCGTGTTATAACCTCAAACAAGTCTCTTTATTTCATGTTGTGGCAGTCCATTCAGCTGCTAAAAATGAGTTGTGCCTGTAATCCGAAGGGCCAACCTTGTCACATTGAATCTCCCTGAGTTCTACGTTAAAGATACACATGTCTGTGGAGTGCTCTGCTACTTGCATGTTAGGCTGTTCTGTTAGTCAAATCAATTGGAACCCTCATTATCATAACCGGCAGAGTGCCAGTGAGAGAGAGAGTGTGTTAGGTAGTTGTGAGAGGCCAAAATCTGACCAGTTTGAATATAAAACAAGTAGAATTTTTGGACTGTATAGGGCCAGTTT
The DNA here is from genome assembly GCF_046866305.1 of Octopus bimaculoides. NCBI lineage: Eukaryota > Metazoa > Mollusca > Cephalopoda > Octopoda > Octopodidae > Octopus > Octopus bimaculoides. Next base: position 10,088,149 of record NC_142942.1, on the reverse strand, counting down.
AAATTCATTTTTGTATTTGGTTTGCAAGATTCTTGACATAAACTCAGGTGTTGAAACAGATTTTCTTTGTCTTGAGAGGGTCATTATGCCAATAATATACACATGCACTGGTTCTATTTCACTTCTGTATTTATTATTTATCAGTTGGTCAACCATTTAACCAATTAAGTAGTCGATTGTTTGATTAATCATTTAGTCAGTTAATTGACCAATCAAGTCTGTCAGGACAGGCCTAGATTAGCAAGAACATGACATTGATGAAGTCACAAATAGTGACAAAAGGACTTTGACAAATATGGCTAAATTGATTGAGTGACCACACAATTAATCAAACCATCGAAAAACTAATTAGGTAAATGATTAACCAACTGACAAATAAAAATGAAGTGAAATAGAACCAGTGAATGTATTTAATACTATAAGCATAATGACCTGCCCAAAGGTACAACAAAATACATTTAAATTCATTTCTTTTTCATTGATATGTTTTCTTTGTTATTTGACCACGACTTTGTCACTGATACAGGTCCCCTTTGTGACCAGGTCACAGCTGCACGACAAAATGAATGGAAAGTGAATTTAATAGTCTCTGTTTCTTCACTGAAATGATTCTTCCACGATGTAACTACTTTAATATCAACAACACACTCAGTCTCAGACTAAGCCATTCACTAGACATGTACAAATTCCACAAAGAAAAGAGGAAAAAGAAATACTTTTCAACATTCCAATTTGTTAATATTTATTTCTATCCATGCTGTTTTAGGTATGGTACAAACATTCTCTTCAGTTGCCTCTATGTGTGTGTATGTGTTTTTATGTATGTGAGGAGATGAAGTGTTGAGCAAGCTGGCTTTATGTCTGGTATTGAGAGGTTTAAGTATGAAGTGTGTCTATGTGTATATAAATGTGTACATATATGTCTAAGAATTCATACATTCACTCATGTTTTTGTCAGTAGAGTGAGTATATTAGTCAACATGTTCAGCATTATAGAGCCATTACAATGTGTTTCTAGATAACTGTGCTATTGATTATAACTGGTATGAAAATGATTAAGATCAACTGAAATGGGTGTATAATACTGTATACTTTTATATATATAATATATATATACATACACACACATATATAGAAAAAAGTGAAAGGAGTACAGTGACTTCGGTCATTATATTTACTGTAGTATTTTATATATACATATAGTTAGAGAGTGTACATGTGTATACATATATTTTAGGTTATTTATAGTTGGTCAGGGAGTGACCATTGGTTTCACACCTATAAAGCTCTTAACTGTATAGGCAACTTGTCAGGTCCATTTTGAGTCTGATGCATCACCTACACAGCTAAGTGTCTCATAGGTGCAAAACCAATAGTCACTCTCTGACTGGCCTTGACAAACAACCTTCTAAATATTTCTACTCTAATGATTTAAAGTGTAGGTCATTTTTGGATATATGAACTAACTGATATATAAATAAGAGAGGGAGAGTGAGAAAGGGTTCTGTTGAATTGAGACTGTTAACACATCTAACAATGTCTGCTTCACATCTGAGCTTACTTTCTATTTAGTCTGAACAAATTCCCATGTTGTATGAAAAGTCAAAGCTCTCCATCAACAGGGTTTTGATTGAGCAACCCTTCTCAATGTGTCACTCAAGCATTTGTTTACCATTTGCTGTAGCCTCTGCCTGGTAATCAGTAGGTGCCAGTTCATCATTGGATTTCATATTTCGAAAGAGAAGCGATGAAAAAAAGAACAAAAGGATAGAATTCTCCCCTTTTCACTTGGAGACCCTAACTACAAACAAAGAGGCCCCGTGAAGAACTGGCAGTATGTTTTCCTGAAATGTGTCAAAAGAGAAACTAAAGGCACAATCTTCAGTGATATAACAGTTCTACTATTGTTGCTGTTGTTAATAATAATTATGATAATATTGATTTCTTACATAATTAAGGTGAAGGCACGTGTTTTAGTGGTTAGGGTATTCAGTTCACATGAGCTGTGCATTTTGTCCTTGGACAAGACACTTTATTTCATGTTGCCCCAGTCCACTCAGCTGAGTCGTACCTATAATTCAAAGGGCTGACTTTCTCATATTGTGTCTCACTGAATCTCCTTGAGAACTACATTAAGCATGTGTGTGGAGTGCTGAAGCCACTTGCACGTTAATTTCATGAGCTGCTTGTTCCATTGATCAAATCAACTGGAACCCTTGCTGCCGTAACCAACAGAGTGCCAGACAGAATGATAAATGAATCCAGATTAACCAGCATGCTGATCAGATACTAGAATCTTTTTGCAGCATAAATTTAAGAAATTTTCTACCTGGCACAGACATGGTTGTGTGGTTAAGAAGCTTGCCTTACAACCACTTGGTTTCTGGTTCAGTCTCATTTTGTAGCACCTTGGCTAAGTGTCTTCTACTTTAGCCCCTGGCTGACAAGACATCGTGAGTGAATTTGGTTAATAGAAACTGTGTGGACTCTCATTGTGTGTGTTTATGTCCTATCCTTCTCCATCACCACCACCACTTTGACAACTGTTGTAGGTTTATTTATGTCTCCATAACTTAAGTTTCAGCAACAGAAGACCAATAGAACACGTGCTGGGGTTCGATTTGTTCAAATAAATCTGTCAAGGCATTGCCCCAGCATGGCTGCTGCCCAACAACAAACGAAACAAGCAAAAGATTAAAGATAAAAGAAGTTTTTCTTTTTTCTTTAAGAGGTAAAAATAAAGATCAGTATTGACAGAAGATTCTATCTCTTAAATTCTGAGATTCTTGCTTTGCTTTGCTTTCTCAAATGTTTGCACTACAATTCTATATTTCTGAGATGAGGAATTTTTATCTTGTATACCGTTTATATTGGTCAAATTGGTGTCCTTATCTTGATTGTTGCTTTCATTACATTTCAGCTGTTGTATGTTCCAGCCTTCTTCAGGTGTCTTATGTTAAACTCAGTTGTTGTATCGGAATTTTGAACCTAACCTTTTATTCAATCCATGGGGGTACCCTGTTCTCATTCTACTCTCTGCATTTTGTGACATTTTTTTTCTTTCGGTGCCTTGCCTGGGATTGAACTCAGAATCTCTACATGACTGTATAGTGTGGTAAAGACATTGGTTAATACAATGCAGACCCCTAGAGGCTCTGAATTCAATTCTTGGCCAGGCATTAAGATAATTCACAAAAATCAACTGAAGTAAAAATGTCATGAAACACAGAGAGCAGATTGAGAACAGTGTACCCCCATGAATCAAATAGTGGGTTAGGTTCCAAATTCCAGTACAACACCTGAAATGTAGTGAAAACAACAATCAAGATAACAACACCAGTCCAACTAACATAAACAGTATACATAAATGTTTGCCCTGTTCGATGAAATGTGAATGGAAAAACTCTTGACAATAACTTGTACAGTATTTAAAAAGAAAAAAAAATTGTGAGAAATATAATAATAGAATTATCAGTTATTTCGAAAATATTTTTTTTTAAATTTGTTTTTACAAGGAATTTTTGCTTGTAGACTAATTCCTAAATCTTAAACCACCAGATGATAAATATTGGAGGTTGATTGACAGAGTGATAGAGTTTGAATGTGAATGTGTGGTTCTCACTCCAGTAAAGGTGATTGAGACCCAACTATAAGGTCCAGATCCTAACCCTTAAATTTGTCAGATAGGGTTATTCTCTGTCGAGAAGTTGTAAACACCCAAAAGTTATTTTACAACAATCATTTCTTCATACACAAATAAAACTGAAATTTTTCTCCTCCAAATCCAATTTCTTCACTACCATCTGAAAACATTCCATTTTATTGTTAAATTCTGTCGTTTTATCGTAATTCATTAATTAGAAGGTAGGGTCGGGGCAACTGTCAGTAACAATCCACTTGTTAGGCTAAACTGATGTTTCTATTTGCAATCATAGCAATTAAAAATGAACCATCACAGTCACTTGACTTGTGCTAGAAATAGCAACAACATGCAAACCAGGTATTTCTTAGATGTTCAAAATTTGTTTTTTTTCTACACCTTGTAGAAAAACAGAACATGGTGGTGAAAAAACCCACAAAACACTCAAAAATTTTATTTATAAATTATATTCTGTTTTGTTAAACTCTTTATCACATTCATGTCTTTCACACCCCCAGATCTAAGAATGATTGTAACACCCCAACTCATTTTGATTGCATTCCATGGTTCTAACCATTATTTATGTATTATATTTGAATTTGTTTTTTTGTCAATTTTGATTTTTGTAAATTTTGTTTTTGATTTTAATGTTATGTTTGCATATTTTTTTTTCTTTCAAAATTTTATTCTTATACAAAACACTGGAGTGGTGCTACAGAATTTTCTGGGACCAATTAACAAATTTATGTTTATTGTATATTATAGTATAATAAAAGGACGCTAGATTAGCGAAATCGTTAGTGACATACTAAATGCTTCACAGTATTTAGTTATGCTCCTTCACATTCCAAGTTCAAATCCTACCAAGATTGATTTTACTCTTTGATCCTTCTGGGGTCAATAAAATAAAGTACTAGTCAAGTACTGGGGTCAGTTTAATCAATTAACCCCTCCCCTCAAAATTTTCAGGCCATATACCTACATTAGAAACTTAATACTGTGATGCTTCATTATTCAACATGTTTTTTTTCTGTCGCTTGCTCCTCATGTATTATCTGTTATTCTTTAACTCCCGTTCTTCTCTGTTAGTCATTCCCAATTCTGTTATATACATCATCTTTGTAAATTGCGTCATTCTGTTTCACTGTTTAGGTGTCACTGCTGATAGAGGACGTCGCCAGTGACACTAATTAGTTGGTACAACTAATTCACCACCACCACCACCACCTGTTTCAACAATGATATCAGTAATTTGAATGTGTATCATAAACTTTCACTAGTTCAAACATATCATAAAAGTCATTTCTCTCATCATAAGTTGTTTGTTATGATTCTTTTGTTCAGATGATTGTAGACATCTTAAATATATATATTCTCAAGGTGGTGCTCCAGCATGGATGCAGTCAAACACGTAAAAGAATATAATCAAAATGGGAAGACAAAGAAAGACTTCAATATATCTTTAACTAGTAGTGTAGCCCAGCGTTGCCCGGGATTAAGCTAGGATTATTAAGTGATCAAGTGCTTTAGTTCAAACCAAAATAAGTAACATTGACATCAGATTTGAGCGAAATCCATTCAAATTGGTTGGCTGATAATGGTTTGCCCGCAATTCAATTGTGAAATCCCATAAGGAATCAGTTTATTGGTTATTTCCACTCATTGACTGCTTTTTTTAAGTTGCATTAGAGATCTGCATAGGAGAAGGTTGATCTGAAGGTTTTGCATTGGGGATCTGGATTGGAGCAGCTTAGGAAAACTTACCACAGCCTTAACCAAAAAATAAGGGGCCTGTCCCTCTAGGTTACGTCTATGAGCAACTTAGCCAATCACTGATATCAGCTGAGTGAGCATTGTTGTTGGAGAAGTCAGCATTGTCCAATAAAAAAAGAGGAAGAGTCCATAAGTCATGTTGCCATGGTTTGAGAATATGTCTGGCCAATGCTTCCGGATCACTGTTTATAACCACATCGACTGCAATGATAACTTGTCTATAAAACTTCGCTATAGACAACATTGCGTGTTCTGCCCTGAGGAGCATACACAAAAAGAGCGTTTCTGCTACCCACACGGGAGCAGGCCACATAAAGTTGCCCATGTGAAAAGCATGGCTCCCCCAAATGGATGCCTGCCACCGATAGTCTTTGGCCATGGGATTTGTTGATGGACATGGCAAAGCATGGTCTCACCGGGAACTGCGATCTGCGGAAGTGAAATGGTATGTCTGACCCTGAGGGATAAAGGTGCATCCTTGAAATGAAAACATTTTCACCTCTCCCGCACTCTGTAACAATGGTGGCCTCGATCAAGTGGGGCATCAGGGACTTAACTACTAAGCGGATCCCATTGCACTGTTTAGGCGGAAGCACGTTTCTGATTAGCATAATTGGGCATCCAACCCTTAGCCTAAGAATGTGAGGTGGAAGCCCTGCTGGCTCCAATGAGTTGAGAAACTCAACAGGGTAATTGACAATGTCTTGGGGGTCACAGGTCTGGTCAATCGATTTGTAAATGGGCTCCTCACCCAGAATTCGGCTTATGAGCTGGTCATTGATAGCACTGACAGCTACATTTTTGGGAGCCAGGATAGTTCCTTCACTGAGCCAATTGATGTCTGCATAGTTACTTTCCAGATTGGGGAATACTGTTTTCAAAAGATCAGAAGGGTTGTCCACTGTGTTGCACAGTTCAGAGATGGATATGTCTCCCTTATCATTCTTAGGAACCTTCCCTTCTCCAAGGGCTAAAATGTCTTCAGCAAATGCTGCAGACATGCTATCACCAAGCAAGTGTGCACGCATGTTTGTGCTTAGACTTAACGTCTTAACCTGGGGCCACAAGAATGCCGAGTGCGCCGTCCTACCTCCTGGCAATAACATAGCAGTGATTTCCGAGGAGGCAACGGCTAGCGCAATTTGTTTCTCGCGACAAATCTTAGCAAGTATTAATCGTGTTACAAAAGATTTGCTGGTACCTCCAGGAGCATCGAGGAAAAAAATGCCGCCCACCTGTTTTTCAACGGCACTGACGGCAGTTTCGTACGCCAGCCTCTGATCAGCTAGCAATTTCGGTTCATTTACTCTCAGGTACTCCGCAAGGCTATCAGCATCATACGACAACTCCTGAAGTAAATTTGGTGCGAGTGTGTTAACGTCCTGTCGCAATGAGGAAGGCAAACCAAATGTGTTCAACACGCCCCACCCATTTTGAGCAGGGCATCCTCAATTTCAATCAGCGCATTATTGTTGATCAGATCATTGTATCCAATGTCAGCATTAGGGTACTGTTGCTTTGCCATCCAAAGGAAGTCCTCGGACATCGGGTCTCTGTACTTACCCACAAAGAAACTGGATCGGACAACCCACATTTTTGGAGCAAAATAGCGAAGACTTGCCGTAGGCTTTTGGGCGATTTTAGCAAAGCCCCTTCAGCCAAAGTAGAATCCCATTGTGAGTAATCCTCCAAAAGCCCACGCTGAAAGCAGGCTGCCCGAAATGTGTCATAACACACATTGTCAACAGTTCTGATATCCTGGAAGCTTTCTGGACCGACAACTTCATGAAGAAGGAGTCGCAAGTAAAAACACTCATGCTGGCTTGGGTGCACCGTGTATAGCCTCCTGAGGCAATCCAAAAACTTAATGGGTGTCGATGGCCATCATGCGTGCCTACAGAACGGGTCATGTAGTAAGGGATTCCCTACATCAACCCCCGACTGCCTTCATGTCCAAACGTTTTTATCCCACACAAAGTAGGATGGTAGTTGCGGATAAATAAGACGCTTTGCAAATGTGTCAATTTGACACAACTTAAAGAAACCAGTAAGAGTTGTCTCCTTCGGCAGGGCAGCCAATTGGGCAGCATTGTGCTCAGAAAAGTATACACGCTGACCATTCTCCAAATGAACAATCAGATGCATGATTGCTGGATGCCTTTGGTGGAGGGGGAAACTGAAGATACGCCAAAAAGCCTCATTGCTGCTGATGTACCACCCCGACAGGTACTCAGAAACTTCATCTCTTCCACTGGCACTTTGAAGGCCAAATACAGCGCCATCGGAGCCTTTGTTAATCATCATCATCATCATCATCGTTTAACGTCCGCTTTCCATGCTAGCATGGGTTGGACGATTTGACTGAGGACTGGTGAAACCGGATGGCAACACCAGGCTCCAGTCTGATTTGGCAGAGTTTCTACAGCTGGATGCCCTTCCTAACGCCAACCACTCAGAGAGTGTAGTGGGTGCTTTTACGTGTCACCCGCACGAAAACGGCCACGCTCGAAATGGTGTCTTTTATGTGCCACCCGCACAAGCCAGTCCAGGGGCACTGGCAACGATCTCGCTCGAAAATCCTACAGGAGCCAGTCAGGCGGTACTGGCAACGGCCACGCTCAAAATGGTGCATCTCATGTGCCACCCGCACAAGAACCAGTCCAGGGGCACTGGCAACGATCTTACTTGGCTTGCCGGGTCTTCTCACGCACAGCACATTTCCAAAGGTCTCGGTCAGTAGTCATCGCTTCGGTGAGGCCCAATGTACGAAGGTCTTGCTTCACCACTTATTTACAAATGTACTTTATAGCTTTAATGGAACTGCAAAATTCAATATTTATATGGGCGTTAAAAATCTTTAAGAGAAGCGGGTAGTAAGGGACAACCCACCAATTGTCGACTTTACTTCCCTTTACTGTTGTGGTGAAGTCACTGTTCTCAGGCCGTCTCCGTCTGTACAGGGGGTACCCATCTCCATTAGTCCGTGTCTCATCAACAAATTGCTTAGGGAATCCCTTACTACATGACCCGTTCTGTAGGCACGCATGATGGCCAACAACACCCATCCCACACGGACCATGAATCATGTTCATGCTGACAATGTCATATAACTCATGGTCGATGACAGGGTTAGAAATTTCATCTGAGATGATTGCATCAACGTCATTAGAGTTGATTTTCGTCGCTAGCCAAACCAGAATGTGAGCATGTGGATAACCTCTCTTCTGCCATTCCAAGGTGTACATGTCGCACTTGACTGGCCCAAAAATCTTCCCCTTTTTGATTAATGACATCAACTTGGCCAACTTTAGCTGGAACACTCGTCCTGGGTTCGTTTGTGCATGTACCTGGGTCCCCCCGTGTAGCTGGAGGGTAAAATGCAGGTCTTTCCCAGGCTTTGGGGATCAGCATCATTCTGGATCCCATCTCGTAGATGGATGTAGCTGTCACTGCTCTTTCTGGTGTGTTTCTATAAAACACAGATGCTCGAATTCAACCTTGGCACCCATGTCCACTGCAAACTGATGAAAAAGGTCTCGTGACCAATGCAAGTGATTGAAGCTGTTCACCCGCAGCATAAATCTGTAGGCATAATATGCCCTTGACGACACTGTTTTGGCTAATGTCACAGAGGGGTCGTTGGGTTGACCATGTTGAATGCCGAAATGGTAACCATCCTCCCCGCAAGTGAACAAAAGGGGGTACTGTAGGCTGTCGTAAGAGCGGTGAGTTTCACTAATCCTACGAAGGCCGCTGCCACGGTATGAGATAACTATATCTCTGGGGTTGTGTTGGTCCCCATGAAGTACGGCTGCCACCTCATTGCATGCAGGAGCATTGAAGCAGCAAGCATTCCCCCCAGATGGCCTCTTGTCAGCGTCAATGATGACATTGTAGTTGGGACAGGGTGCGTTCTCCAACGCGCATTTGAAGCTGAGGATGTAACTGTTGTGCTCGTGCAGCATTGTTTGTAGGCCAAGTAAGCTGTCTCTGGCGAAAGTTTCAGCCTCTGTGTTGTCTCCATTCGCCAGGAAATTGGCTACTCGTGCTGCAGCCTGTTGATTGTAGTCAGAGATGAAATAAAGCTGCAAAAATGCCGGTGAACTATTGTTAGGGGCCTGGAGTGACCCAATGAGGTGGTACACCTGCCCCTGGACCTTAAAAGTTGGCATCCACCTTTCCTCTCTGACAACTTTAGCCCCAAAGGAGGTCATCTGGAAAGCGCAATTGTATGTCCTGATAAGTTGAAGAAATCTGGATGACCTTGGCGCAGACCCTGCCAGCAGGTCCTTCAAAGGCTGTGGAGGGTCTTCAAGTGGTGGCAGCTGCACTTTGCCATTTGAGCAGCACATCCCAGGTGGTTCGGCTGACCATTTCTTAGCATTGCAGTGCTTACAGGTGGAACACATACCCTCAATCTCGATTTCAGAACGGGAGGAGTAGCTTATCGTCGGTTCATAGTTGAAAGCCTTCATGAGCCAATAGGAACTTTTGGGGCTTGTAATGCCGCGAGCAGCCTCTCGCCAATGACTATTCCTCTGTAGCCTACCATATCTCTGTGGAGGAGTTTCAGCAGATCACGTAGTAGTAGTGGCAGCAGTGTTTTGCAAATTTCGGACTGCTCATTGTTCCGTAGTCTTGGAGGCTCTTGAATTGGCAGTGGCAGCAGCATTCTTTGAATTGCGTATTGCCCGTTGTTCAGCTGTCTCGGTTGCTCTTGCATTGGCAGAGGCAGCAACGTTTTCTGAAGTGCGAGCAGATCGAGCTGAGCTCGTTTCTTGAAAACGCACCGAACAGTCATACGACCTCCTCCTTTGTAGTCACATAGCTCTTTCGTCATCACTTTCAGTGACTCTCCTGCTCAAAGCATGCAAAGAGGTTTGAGCCAATCGCAAATTACTTTCGTGAGAAGTCTCATTGACCCTTCTAGCCCTCTGTGCCAACGCAGCAGCCGTTTGACGCCCTAGACAGATTCTTTTCTTAGGTGGCATTTTGTAAATTGGGAGAGAGAGAAAATGAAACTGACAGATGGGGAAATGTGATTAAATGAAGGCACAAATGAAGCTGAAGTTGCGGTTTTGGTGAACGAAAAATTAGCAATGAGAACAAAACTGTTTTCAAACACAGACAACGTTACGCGGTCGTTTTCAATTAAGAGTAACTTGATTCGACAAACAAACAGCAAAATGCAATAGAATAGAATGGAATTGAAATATATAATAAAATTTAAAAAATTAAGAATGCAGACTCTCTACGTAAGAAATATGCTACAAAACCCGGTTTTTGAAACAATGGGAAATATGATTAAATAAAGGCACAAATGAAGCTGCGGTTCTGATGAACGAAAAATCAGCAATGAGAACAAAACTGTTTTCAAACACAGACAACGTTACGCGGTCGTTTACAATTAAGAGTAACTTGTTTTGTCAAACAAACAGCTGACAAATAAAGCAAAATGCAATAGAATAGAATGGAATTGAAATATATAATAAAATATATAAATTAAGAATGCAGACTCTCTACGTAAGAAATACGCTACAAAACCCTGTTTTTGAAAATATATCTCGTGTTTAAGAAAAAAAAGCATTTTACATTTTCAGCCTCGGAAATCCCCCTCCCCCAACACACCTATTGATCTTTTCAACATCTATTTTTCAATGTACGGGGAAAATACGGAGATTAAGAATATGGAAAACATTTTTTCACTCTTCGTAAGAAATATAACAGTCAAGTAAAGAATTTAAACATAAAAGCAAACAAAAACTAAGAAACCAAATGTGCTAGTTGCTAATTACATCGTCATTAGGTTTTCTTTTCTAATTGACTTAACCAACATACAGAAGAATATGGAAAACATTTTTAAATCTCAAATTTAGCATGAAAAAATACAGGTAAATTTTTAGATAACACTCGCACGATTTTCACTAAGAAAAAAACAAATGGGACACTGACAAATTGTTACATACCTCGTTGTTTCATTGTTGTTAAATAAATGGATGGCGAACTTACGGTACGAGTCTTAAATATGAGCTTCTTCCGTAAAAAGTGTCTTCGGCGATCTTTACCAAAGATCGGCCTTTTCCGTACCCTAACTCTAACACCGTAGTGAAGATCGTGCGGGTGTTACGGAAAAGGCCGATCATTGGTAAAGATCGCCGAAGACACTTTTTACGGAAAAGGCCGATATTTAGGGCTCGTACCGGCGGGAAATAATAACAAAACTCTTTCGCTCCCAAAGTAGCATGTGTGAATGAGAGGGGGTAGAAAGATGAACGATATAAAATAAATAAATGATTTAAAGTAAATATATTTTAATTGTTACGAATAATCAGTCACAATTTTCTCTGTACCAACTCTGCTTTCAATGCTAGTTTATGCAAAGTTTCCGAAAATTTATGTAATGTTCGCAGTTTTAGACATTAGAACACTTCTTCAGATCTGCATCATAGATTCACTCTTACATTGTGCATCTGACAGGCTTTGTGTTTTGCTTGTAATAGAAGGGGAAAAAAGTGAATAAAGCTGAAAATGTAAAGAGACTGGTGAAAAGATGGGCAAGTAAAGTGTGACTAACAAAGTAGATAAAAATTATGCTTAGGGGATGAAGAAGTAGTGGAAGAGGAGGGAGAAGACAAGAGGAGGAGGACGACGAGAAGAAAAAGGAGATGTGCTGAAGTCTTTCTTTGTCTTAGTTGGATTATATTTTACTCCTTGCTAAACTCACACAATAGTTTTACTAATGTAAAGCCTGGATTTTCCACATCTGAAGAATCTCAATATTTGTCTGGAATCTGACAGTGTAAATAGCCTAAAGCTTGGATTGAGTGCTGCATTGGAAATACCCTATTTTTTCTACCCTCCCAGGACCTTATATATGTCTTATGTGATAAACCTTGTATTGTTCACAATTCAAACTCTGTTGATGATGATTAAGAATTTCAAGTTCTAAAAATGACAACAATTGTTAGAATATATTTGAAATACTGATGGGAAGGAAAACAATAAGCTGTTAGGGAGTGGAGTTAACTCTTGATAAAAACCTGTCTGAGACCACATCTGATTTTTATACAGACTTCATGATTTAAAGTGATCTAAATTAAAATTTTCCAGAAAAATGTCATGCTAATTTATGTTCCAAACACCATTATAATAATGACAGTTATTTTACTTGATTCTTCATTATTTTAAAATTAATTGAAAAAAAAGCAGTGTATTTCAACAGGAATATGCTAACAGAAGAATAAAGGGATTTTTTTAATGTTAAATTCTGTTGACTACATTACTGGTATCAGAAACATACACAGATGCCACACAATAGATTTGAACCTGGAACCATGAGGCATTGAAGTAAATTTAAATCAACACAAACGTGGCCTGTTGCCATGTATTTTCATTCATGATCTGTAAGTTCAACATTCCTATAGACTAAGTGAAAAGTCTAGTAATCTCTACCCATTTGTCTGTATAAGAAAATTGAGCCCAATAAGGGTGATAGCACTTAGTATCTTTCATTAACCCTTTAGCATTCACGTTACTCTGCCAAACGTAGTGTTTATTCATTCATGTCATTTTGAATTAATCATGCATTATCTCATGGCTTTGAGATTTTGATGATGTGATTGTTTATTTTTAGAATGACATTGTAGAATAGGTGTGGGAGGCTGAATCTAGCTGGTTTGGGAAAGAATGTTTGAATGAAAGAACTTGCAGATTTCAGCCTTGAAGATGAAGATCGAACAGGACATCCAGTTGAGTTTGATGATAAGCTCCTTGAGGCATTACTTGAAGAAAATCCTGCATTATCAGTTGAAGAATTGGCATAAAGCTTAGTTCAAACCATACAACTGTTCATCTTCGGCAACTTGGAACGGTTCCTAAACTTGGAAAATGGATGCCTCGTGAATTGTTCGAAAGCAAACGCAAATCCCGAGTTGACATCTGCTCTTCTCTGCATTCACACGAACTCATTTCACTCTTTTTGGATATACTTGTGACTGGTGACAAAAAATGGATCTTCTATCGAAATGTTAAACATTGTAAACAGTGGCTTGGTAAAATGGAAAAAGCTCAACAACAACCGAGAAGGGAACTTCATGGAAAAAAGGTTCTTCTCTCTATCTGGTAGGATTGCAAAGGAGTAATTCACTTTAAATTGTTACCACCTAATGCAACAATCAATGCTCAAGTCTACTGTCAGCAATTAGAGCGTTTGAACCAAGCTTTGAAGAAAAATAGATCCGATTTAGTGAATCGAAAAGGAGTGATGTTTTATCAAGACAATGTGTGACCCCACACTGCAAAGATCACATCACAGAAGATCGAAGAGCTTGGTTGGGAAAAAATTCCTCATCTGCCTTATTCTCCCGACCTTGCTCCTTCAGACTGCCATTTGTTTCGTAGTTTACAGAATCATTTGAGAGACATAACTTTCGCAAGCCAGGAGGAGGTCAAAACTGACATTTCAGAATTCTTCCCTTTGAAACCAAAAGAGTTTTACATTGATAGCATTAAAAAGCTTGTAAATAGATGGAAGGAAGTCATAGATAATCAGGGAAAGTACATTGATGATTAAATTTCAATTAAATATAACATTTGATCACTTGTTTTCTTTATTCAAAATTCGGACATGACCTCATATATATAAATCATGGTTTATAAGCATTCAAAACAAAGTAACAGAATGGAGACATAACATTGAATAAAAATTTATTATCTGCAAAAACCATAGTCCCTTACAGGTGTTTCAATTAAGCTTAAAAGATTAAATAGCAATTATTAAAATTATAATACTATCCCTTAATGAGGCTAATTTAACCTCTAATTGAATGTGTGTATGTATATATATAGTTATATATATATATATATATATATATATATATATATATAGGATAGTGATACAACAATGTACCAATATTTACTGGAAATAGCAGTTGATAATATACGACACTATAGTAAAGCTTCACTGTATATATATATATATATATATATATATATATATTGGCAAAAATGTTTATGGGTGTCGAACATAAAATATTTTATCTTACCTGTAGGAAGAACATTAAATAAATATACAACCCAGATGTGAATAATCTACTACAGCGTTGTATACTATCGACTGCTATTTCCAGTAAATATTGGTGCATTGTTATACCACTATTCTATATTTATACTTTAACCTGATGGTGCTTTGTTTTACTGGGAAGCAATATTGCACAATCTAATAACTTTTTCTTTGATATATATATATATACATATATATATATATAAAATTTATTAATAAGGGTAGAAATTTACATTGATCAATTAAAACCAGTGGTCTAGCATATTAAAAAAATCTGAAGATTAAAATTATATTACATACAAAAATAAGAGGAATGATCAGCAAAAGTGGACTCCTATATGCTAGAAATAGATGCCGAATCATCTAACCATGAAAAATATGTTCTCAGTAAAAATTTAGTGACACAGCAGACTGTAAAAGGGCAAGACAAATGAAAAAATACTAAATGAAAAACATATTTTTCGTGATTAGATGATTCGGCATCTATTTCTAGCATATAGGAGTCCACTTTTGTTGGTCATTCCTCTTATTTTTGTATGTTATATATATATATATATATATATATATATATATATATATATATATATATAAGAAATGGAAAACAAAACAATAAATTGAACAATTATAAATTCAATTCAATTTAGATATTCTATACAAACAAATGACACATCTCATAAATTACAGCTGTTTCCGCTTCATTAATGAAACGAATTTTTTCAAGAATAATCAAATCCGTTTAAATATGTAATGATGCTTCATCAGATCAACATACCTCCTTCAATATTTCACAAAAAATATCAATTGAAAATATGTATAACAGCTAAGGCTTTTCAGAAAATTATATTATACAAACTGTATGTTTATTCTATTTTATTTATGTATTTACCTATTGGAATAACATTGTTATTGATATAGGTAATAAAAACCAATAAATTCTTCAGATATTTGATATCCCTTAGCTAATACACCTAGCTAAATTGTTATATATATATATATTAATTTCTTATTATCATCATTGTTTAACGTCCCTTTTCCATGCTGGCATGGATTGGAAAGTTCGACTGGGGTCTAGGAAGCTAGGAGGCTGCATCAGGCTCCAGTCTGATCTGGCAGTGTTTCTACAGCTGGATGCCCTTCCTAACGCCAACCACTCCGAGAGTGTAGTGGGTGCTTTTATACGTGCCACCGGCACAAGAGCCAGATGGGGCTGGCATTGACCATGATCGGATGGTGCTTTTTACATGCCACCGGCATGGGAGTCAGTCAAAGTGACGCTGACATCAGCCATGTTCGGATGGTGCTTGTTATGTGCCACCGGCACTGGGACCACAACTACAATTTCCATTTGATTGTGATTTGATTTGATTTTCATGTACTTGACACAATAGGTCTCCTCAAGCATGGCATGTCACCCTACAATCCAAGGTACTTTTTGAGTGAGCTGGTTATGCGATACTGGTGTAGGTTACAATCATTCTGGTATTATCCGCACAGCTTGAAGTAAGGTAAATAAAAATCAAATAAGTAACAAGGATGTCAAGGTCAACTTTGCCTTTCATCCTTTCAGGGGTCAATAAAATAAATACCATTTGAGTACTGGGGGTCAATGTAATTGACAATTGCCCTCCTCCAAATTTCAGGCCTTGTGCCTATACTAGAAAGGATTATAATTATCATTATTATTATTATTGAGTGAGAGAGCAGGGCATGCCATCAAAGTGACACTGGGGTAAAATATACGAAGCCCATTATACCCACCATGACTACCCCCTCCTAAAAATACATACAACATTTAACCTCTTCATCTCCCCCTAATTCTTCCCCATAGAAGTGTATTTCCACTTGGCCCCTAAATTTTCTTTTCTTCTTCCCTTATTTCCACCAGCTTTCTTCCATTTTTGTTAAAGATCTTTTCTCTTTAAGCATTAAATAGATTAATAATACACTCATTGTCCTTCTCATGTTTTTCCTTGGATTTTCTCATTCAGCATATATATATATATATATATATATATATATATATATATATATATATATATATATATATATATTAACAGTTGAAATATATCACAAACATGCTTTTAACTAACCTAAAATTCACATATATATGTATATCATCATCATCGTTTAATGTCTGTTTTCCATGCTGACATGGGTTCGATGGTTTGACTGGGGAACCGGCAAGCCAGAAGGTTGCACCAGACTCGAATCTGATCGAAGGTTTCTACAGCTGGGTTCCCTTCCTAATGCCAACCACTCTGAGAGTGTAGTGGGTGCTTTGTATATGCCACTGGCACGGGACCCAGTCAGGCAGCACTGGCATCGGTCATGTTCAGATAGTGCTTTTTACATGCTACCAGCACAGGAGCCAGTCAGGGTGGGGGACTGGAATCAACCATGTTCGGATGGTGCTTTTTACATGCCACCAGCATGGGGAACCAATCAGGTGCACTGGCAATGATCCACACATGAATGGTGCTTATTGCATACCACCAGCACGGGAACCAATCAGGTGGCACTAGCATCGGCCACAACTACAATTTCCATATTGATTTCGATTCGATTGAGATTCTGATTTTTGATTTTTGACTTTTGATTTTTGACTTTTGATTTTTGACTTTACTTGACTCAAAAGGTCTTCTCAAGCACGGATTGTCGCCAGATGATTCCAAGGTACTTTTTAAATGGGCTGGTTATGCAACACTCATGTAGGCTAGGGTTGTGATCTCACATTACTTCTCAATTATATATATACACATATAGGTACAGGTATGGCTATGTGGTAAGAAGCTTGCTTCCCAACCACATGGTTTCAGGTTCAGTCCCAATGCGTGGCACCTTGGGCAAGTGTCTTTTACTATAGCCTCAGGCCAACCAAAACCTTGTGAGTAGATTTGGTAGACGGAAACTGAAAGAAGCCTGCCATATATATATCTGTACATGTTTGTGTTTCTGTGTTTGTCCCCATCACCATCGCTTGACAATCGATGATGGTGTATTTATATCCCCATAACTTAGCAGTTCAGCAAAAGAGCCCAATAGAATAAGTACTAGGCTTACTAAGTTACGGGGACGTAAACACACCAGCATTGGTTGTCAAGCGATGTTGGGGGGACAAACACAGACACACAAACATATACACACACACACATGTATATATATATACAATGGGCTTCTTTCAGTTTCCGTCTACCAAATCCACTCACAAGGCTTTGGTCGGCCTGAGGCTATAGTAGAAGACACTTACCCAAGGTGCCACACAGTGGGACTGAACCCAGAACCATTTGGTTCGTAAGCATGCTACTTACCACACAGTCACTCCTACACCTATACTACAGATTTTCTTTTAATATATTTTAATTAATGTGTTATACAGTGTAGTACTGTAGTGTATTTTTATTTATTAATTTTGGGGCGTGAAAATGCTTATTTTAACAAAAAAAATTAGAATCTCAAAAAATATAAATACCTATTGGCTGCAGAAACCTGCAATATATTGAGGAATTTGCGATGTGGGGGTGCATATTGAATAATGTGGTTCTTTGTTCATTGTACCTGGATGATTATGGTTAGATTAATTTTCATCAGAGTTAAACAACAACGTTAACAAATAACAACAACAAAAGATACTGCTTCTGGCAGTGACCTAACAACAACATCTCCATAGCAACTGCTTCGACCAAGGTGGCTGTAAATATAATATAAAAATTTAACTGATATGTATATAAAATTATGTTAAATTTGAAGAAAAAATGGAAACAATTTCAGTTATCCTTTTTGCTGTTCAAAAGGTATTTGGCCTCTTCTTTCGTTGCTGCAAATACCTTGGATTCGATGTTATTTATCACAACAGCATTCCACATGCAGATAACTAGGAAGACAGCTAGAAGAGCCATCAATAGATTCCTGAAAGTGTCGACAAATGTCCCTCCTAAACTGAAGCAATTCATTAAGAAGAGGACGACAGTACTCAATATTGCCAAAAAAATCCAAATTATTCTGTCTGAAGACAACTTGGATGCATTTATGCTGATTTCTTTAATCATTGTCTGAAGATGGTCAGAAAGAAGTGCAGCATCTCTGGCTGGACATGCTCGAGCTGAAAATGAAAAGAATTATGTTAAATTTTGAATGAAGATAAGAGGGTTACATTTAAGTAAAACAACCAGGTTCTAGGCTTATTGGAAAGACAAAATGGAGTGTTGCAACATTTGCAATGTTTCTGTTTTAGGTAAAACTCAAAGGCTTTTAGCTCTTTAGCATTCGGATTATCCTGTCAAATATAAAGCTTATTTATTCACATTTTGAATTAATCCTGCATTATCTCGTAGCTTCAAGATTTCAATGATGTGGCCATTCTATTCTTTTAATCTTTTACTAATTTCAGTCATTTGACTGTAGCCATGCTGGGGCACCGCCTTAAAGGGTTTTTTAGAAATCTACCCCAGGACTTATTCTTTGTAAACCTAGTACTTATTCTATCAGTCTCTTTTGCCATACTGCTAAGTTACGGGAACATAAACACACCAACATGGGTTGTCAAGCAATGGGGGGGGGGAGGCAAACACAGGCACAAAGACACACACACATAAATATATATATGTATGTATATATATATATATATATGTGTGTGTGTGTGTGTGTGTATATATATATATATATATATATATATATATATATATATATATATATATATATATATACAAAAAACACACACACACACATATATATATATATCATCACTATCATCATCATCGTTTAACGTCCGCTTTCCATGCTGGCATGGGTTGGATGGTTTGACTGAGGACTGATGAGCCAGATGGCTGCACCAGGCTCCAATCTGATCTGGCAGAGTTTCTACAGCTGGATGACCTTCCTAATGTCAATCACTCTGAGAGTGTAGTAGGTGCTTTTACATGCCACCAGTACAAGGGCCAGTCTGGCGGTACAGGCAACGGCCACGCTCAAATGGTGTTTTTCATGTGCCACCTGCACAGGAACCAGTCCAGTGGCACTGGCAACGACGATGGATTTCTTTCAGTTTCCATCTACCAAATCTATTCACAAGGCTTTGGTTGGCCCAAGGCTACAGTAGAAGATACTCGCTCAAGGTGCTATGCAGTGGGATTGAATCTGGAACCATGTGGTTAGGAAGCAACCTTCTTAGCACCCAGCCACACCTGTGCCTTTGTTTATATGTAGGATAATATTGTAGGACAGGTGTGACAGGTAAGATCTGGTCAGTTTGAACATATAACAGGTGGAATATTTAGGCCAGACATAGCCACTTTAAATGCCAATGGGTTAAAGAGACAAAGCTGAGTTTATACCATCATGTTATGAGGAGGACCCCCAGGTCATAAATTTATTAGAAAGCCAAAATGAAGTAATAGAAGCATTCAGGTTTTGAGCGAAACTCAGAGGATCTGTATTTATTAGAGAAACAAAATGAAATATTCATGTTTTTCACAAGGGACATTAGGAGCATAAGTAGAATAAAATGATTTCCTCTAAGAATTGAAATTAATTTACTAGTACAACTTACTGAAGCCATGCTTCTGCAATTTTACAAAGAATGGCTCATGAGGATTGCACCAACCAGGTACAAAGTGCAGTAGGTAAAGTGAAAGTCAACAATGACTTTAGTAAGGAATTCAGAGAGTTGGATTCCATCTAAGCTTAGTCGTTAATTCCCTTCCAATTCATCATAGTCCTACATGCCATCACAAAGCACTTTAAGATTGGATGTCCATGAATACTCCTATATTCTGATGATCTAATTTCCATAGCTGAAGCTATAAGGAAATTAGAAAGGAAATTCCAGGCATGGAAACTAAACCAAGAATCGAAAGGTCTTAAAGTAAACCAAGCAAAGACAAAGGATTTAGTAAGTATGAAAGAAGACAGGACTCTGGCACCTTCAGGAAAGTGGCCTTGCTTGATATGCAGGAAGAAAGTAAGTATAAACTCCATATGCTATATCTGATGGAGGCTATGGGCACACAAGAAGTATAGTGGAATTGCAGGCAGACTAGCAAAGAACATGAGCTTCATATGTAATAGATACACTGGAGCAGCTCAGACAATGAGCATACCAGAAATAGACTCTCTTAAATGCCCAGATGAAAGTAGCTGATAGTTTTTGTTTGTTTTTTTTTATCTAGATGTATTTAGCAAGGGAATGGTAACTCTGAAAGACCAGTGACCAGAGTTAGAACAGGCTGGTGAAAGTTCAGGGAGCTACTTTCACTAATAGCAACAAAGATTTTTTCCTACACTGTGAAAGACAGATTGTATGATACTTGTGTTAGAACTGCAATGCTGCATGGTAGTGAAACTGGAAAGGAATGAAGGTAGCCTGTTCCATTGGATGTGGAGTGTAAGTATGCATGAACAACATAGTCTAAATCTGTTGAGAGGAAAATTGGGCAGAAGACAAATCAGATATAGTGTGCAGGAAAGAAGTATGTGCTGATATGGACATGATTTGGGTATGTGTTGTGTATGGTTGAGGGCAGCTATACAAAGGAATGCCTATCACTTAATGTGTTTGGAGCTTGCAGAAGTGGGAAGATATCTGATGAAGTAGTGAAAGCTGCTCTCAGAAGCCTGAGCCTCAGGGAGGTGATGACAAATCACATGTAGCCATAAAAGATGAGACTGTCATGCCTGGAATGCTTTTCATCATAAGGTCTGTTTGATGAGGGCTGATCTAAGGGGTGACGGTTAAAAAGCAAAAATATTGTTTTCTTCTCTTTTGATATTGGACTAAAATGTTTCAATGAAATTTGCCTGAATTAAATGCTTTTTGAATTAATCTCACCTGTAGGTGCACTCATTAAATTAAAGGTAGCTGAAACTCCTTCGTGGTCAGAGTAGCTCCGGGAATCGTTGGGAATCTTTCCAAAGACCCTTTCATAATGATTAACGGTTATGTCTGTACCTGAAACATATTAAATTGCTCTTGTTAGCTTTCTGAGGTTTTTAAAAATTTAATTAATTATTTATTTATTTATTTATTTTTATAGCTCAGATTAGAGAGAGAGAAACAATTTGTTTTCAGTTCTAGTTTGGAGAATAACAAAAACAAAGAAAAGAAAAGAAAGAAAGAGAGGGGGAGGGGAAGGAAGGAAGGATCACACTATTATGTGTACCAGAAATCTTGGTCAGTGATCATAATGAATAAAGAATTCATTTGGGCTGTAAGAATTGACAACAGCATTGTATGAAATGGTAAAACAAATAAATAAATAGTAATAGTAATATCATTATTTCTAATATACTCACAAGGCTTGAAATTTGCCGGCAAAGAAGAGTCAGTTATAATTTATCTCAGAACTTCACTGATACATAATTCTAATTGACCCCCAAAAAGGATACAAACCAAAGTTGAAAATCTGCCTCAATGAATTCCATCTGACCCATACCAGCACAGGAAATCATCATCATCATTTAACATCTGTTTTCTATGCTGGCATGGTTTGGATGTTTTGACAGGAGCTGGCCAGCCGAAGAGCAGCTCCAAGCTCCAATTGTCTGTTTTGGTGTGATTTGCTACAACGGGAAGCCCTTCGTAGTGCCAGCCACTTTACAGAGTGTGTTGGGTGCTCTTTACAAGGTATCAGCGTTGGTGCATTATACGTGGCACTCTCAAAGGTGCTTTTACATAGCACCATTACAGGGGCTTTTAAGTGGAGCTGGCACAGGTGTCTTAACGTGGTACTTGCATGGGTGTTTTGACATGCCACTGGCACACAGGTGTTTCTATGCAGCCCTGGCACAGGTGCTTTTATGTGGTTCTAGTAGTGGTGATGACAATGATGGTTCTGATGATGAATGATGATGCAACAATGGCAAAAGTGGTGGTGGTGGTGATGGAGGTAGTAGTAGTAGTAGTAGTAGTAGTAGTAGTAGTAGTAGTAGTAGTAGGAGCAGTAGTAGTAGTAGCAGTAGCAGCAGCAGCAATAGTACCTGAATTAGCTCGAAACAGCAGATAGTCAATCCTTATGCCACCTGGAAATGTCAGTTTGGAAGCAGCACTAGTATAACAGTTGTCAGGTAGCTCACAGGTGCTAGCAAATTCCTCATCAATGACATCAGGCTGTGAAAAATGAAAACATAAAACAAAAACGAAAACAATATACATTATATAATATTTTGAGCCTCACGGAGGCAGTGACAAGTGACCGAGACCTTTGGCAATATGTCATGCTTGAGAAAACCTATCAAGCCAAGTGAGATCATAGTCATGGCTGACGTCAGTGTTTTGTAACTGGCACCCATTCCAGGGACACATAAAAAGCCCCTACTATATACTTTTGGAGTGGTTGGCATTAGGAAGGGCATCCAGCTATAGAAACCATGCTGAATCAGATTGAAACCTGGAGCAGCTTCCCAGCTTACCAGTTTTCAGTCAAACCGTCCGACCCATGCCAGCATGGAAAATGGACATTCAATGATGATGATGATAATGATGATGAATATTGGTTTCAAATCTTGGCACAAGACCAGCAATTTTGGAGAGGCATAAGGTGATTACATCAAACTCAGTGTTTAGATTTATATATAAATCTAATATAGTCAATTTAGAAAGGTATACTCTTTTACTCTTTTACTTGTTTCAGTCATTTGACTGTGGCCATGTTGGAGCACCGCTTTTAGTCGAGCAAATCGACCCCAGGACTTATTCTTTGTAAGCCTAGTACTTATTCTATCGGTCTCTTTTGCCGAACCGCTAAGTTACAGCGATGTAAACACACCAGTATCGGTTGTCAATCGATGTTGGGGGGGACAAACACAGACACACAAACATATACACACACATACATATATATATACACATATGCGACGGGCTTCTTTCAGTTTCCGTCTACCAAATCCACTCACAAGGCTTTGGTCGGCCCGAGGCTATAGTAGAAGACACTTGCCCAAGGTGCCACGCAGTGGGACTGAACCCAGAACCATGTGGTTGGTAAGCAAGCTGCTTACCATACAGCTACTCCTAGGAAAAATCTTTATAGAATCTTTAAGTGTCTTGTTCTTTCTATTGCTATAGAAAATGAATATAGTAGGGTGGATTTTTCTGGATATTACTCTTGAGTTACATTATGAATTACACCAACCATAAGGTTGATGTCATTCATTCTGCCTTTCTTTTAAATATTTGCACTAAACTATTGTCCTTTACAACCTTACCTAGATCCGGCCTT